>NW_027454978.1:10000-50632 GCF_040206685.1 Ascaphus truei | reverse complement strand
CTGATATAAACAAGAATTGGTACTAAGAAAGTTTTAATTATTGCCAGTCTTTCCCCAAAAGACAGCTTCCAATTCTTCCATTTCTTCATTTTCTCCTCACCTATTTCTATCTTCTCTTCCAATTTAGCATTTCTGACTGTTCCTTCCCAAACTTCACGGCCAGAATTTTTATTGGACCGTCACTTATTGGAATCGTTCCTGGAAGTGTAAAACCCGGTGTTTCCTGACTTAGCCAAATCGCGCGACTCTTTTCTACGTTAACTTTAGAATTGGAAGCACTTGAAAAGTCTCTTCCGCAGCTTCTTTTCCCGACACGACAATGGAAACATCGTCTGCGTACGCAATACATTTCAGGTTCCGATTTTTTGCTATTTCAATCCCATCAATAAGATTATTTGATTCCAATTTCCTCAAAAATGGATCTGCTGAGTAAAGGTACAGAAGAGGACTCAAAGGACATCCTTGGCGTACCCCTGACTTAACGCTAATTTCTTTCCGTATCCAGCCATTTATTTGTGGACATCCCACTGCACCTTTTATATAACAAGGATATCCATCCTACTGTATGAATGAATTGGGAATACCATACGCGGATAAGACTTCCCAAGAAACATGTGGTTTACTCTGTCAAATGCCTTAGTTTGCCTTAGTTAAGCATAAAACATATTTCTCTATGAGCGCTACAACCTCGAATATCTCTCTTTCATTTATAATCGTGTTTGTGATATACGCCCTTTAATGCCACAATACTGAGCCTTACAGATTAGTTTCCCAGATACCTCTCTCAAACTATTAAATACAATTCTGGCTACTTAATATGAATATCTTCTAAGTCCGCTTGCCTGCACAGGTTATTTAGAAAATTGCATAATAATTTAGACTATCATAGATTTTACCTCGATCTTTCAGTCTAGAGATATTATTACAACCACCACAAAAATGGCCACTTAGAAGTAAACAGAAAAGGTCTTATCTTACTAAATAATTCTTTACGGTCCTTCATTGTTTGTGGTCCATAGATATTAATCAAGCGGAAATTTTACCTTATTCACAGTAACATCTAGAAGCAAGCATCGCCCTCCCTGAATTTCTAGCAGTTTATGGCATCTCCTCTCGACCTCTTTAAATAAAATCGCTACGCCTGCATAAGGTGTTACTCCCATGGACCAACATGAGGGCCCTGCCTGCCAGTCTCGCTTGGCTTTGTAAATGTCACTTTTTGTATTTAATCGCGTTTCCTGTAAGAAAACGATATTTGCATCACAATGCTTTAATACACTGTAAGCTAAAGTTCCGCTTTCCACAATGTTATTCTTGCCACATTAACAGTTGGTTACCTTTATAGTGTCGCTTATGGAAAGAGACATTTTTAGCCAAAAAAAGGTGCAATATTACTTCTTTTTCCCCACATATATCCCCCAATAACTCACAACTCTTAATGGTCCACAGAAGATTGGATTCTGTCCGATTCTGTCACTATGGAAATGTCCATATTATGCTCCTCTTCGGATAAGGAAAGTTCCTCTACGTCATCAGGGTCTTCAGCCTGACCCCAATCCCTTATAAGAACAGCAAAATGATTCTTTACAGGCACCTGAGGAACTTTACCAGCAGGACCTGTAGGATGTCGAAGAGTCCCTCCCAGTCTTTTTACTGTGCCCTTCTTCCTTCTTTTGCCCTGCACCCAATCCTGCGCTCTGTCTTTTTCCTTTATTTTCCCCACTTTGATTACCATCATAATAGGATCATCTATTTCCCATATCGTTCCCCTGCTGGAAGTAAATTTGAGGAGGTTCCCTCTAAGGGGTTTTCTGACATAACCTGGGCCATGTTTACACTATCTATAATTGTATCTTCTGTAAGTGGATCCGGGCAAACTCCATCCACAGGCGGATCAGGACAAGCTCCGTCCCAGGAGGATCAAGGACAAGCTCTGTCCCCAGGGCGGATCAGGACAAGCTCTGTCCCCAGGAAGATCAGGACAAGCTCTGTCCCCAGGAGGATCAGGACAAGCTCTGTCCCAGGCGGATCAGGACAAGCTCTGTCCCCAGGAAGCTCAGTACAAGCTCTGTCCCTAGGATGATCAGGACAAGCTCTGTCCCCAGGAGGATCAGGACAAACGCCACCCCTAGGTTGAACCGGAAAAACCCTGTCTGCAGGCGGATCCGGACATATTCTGTCTGAATTTCAGGGCTTGGTCATAGAGTGTTTCATTGTCTTCAAAGTCCACTTCCTGCTCCCATACTCATGAAATATTATGACAGGCTTCTGCACAACTCCGATAGGAATGTCCAAATTTATCGCATATATTACATTTAATCTTTGTACAACTTGCCCTCTCGTGCGGAAAGGACTGGCACAAGTTGCATTTTAGAACATCACAAGAATTGCTTAAGTCTCTGGCTGAACCACATCAATGGCACAAGGTTGGCTGACCATAGTAAAAACAGTTTCCTTTTTCTCTTCCAATGAAGAAAGAGTTGGGCAGATGTTTTGTAACATTGCCATGTCGCCAAAGTCTAACTTGCACTTTCCAGCCTCCTATCCAGATGTCCTCTTCATCCATGATTCTTGTAGTTGGAGCCAGTACTTCACATTGTCTGCCAAGCCATATCAGAATATCTGATATTGGGACTGATTCGTGTCTGAAGAGAATTGTTAAAGACTTTATTTTCGGTTTAGTCACAGGAATAGCTACAAAGGACTTCCATAATTCAGTGTTGTTAATACTCTCATATCTTGTCCAGAAATAGTCCAAAGCTTGAGGTCTCTTAAAACTGACATCATACTCACTGAAACCAGGAACATGGATAAGTGCATAAATTTCATCTGCTGTGAAGCCCAAGGGTTCTTTTAATAGATGTCTTCCAACAAAAATCCTGTCAAGGTTCATCTCCTATCCACCTTTATACCTCAACATTACCACATTTCTCCTTTTCAAAGGTTGAGCATTACTGGCCACAGTGCTTACAAAGGATCTCCCACTCCAACTGAATGAGGTGCTGTATGAACTGGGGTTACTTTAATACCATTACTTTGCTTTACCCCATCTTTTGATTGGGACAATCTTTTACCATTGCTGCTAATTACCACCTGCTATTCATATACCTACATATATATACTAGCTGATATACCCGGCGTTGCTGGGATGTAAATCCGTAATAGGTAGTATTTATGGAGGAAGGCAGGGGCAGGGGCAGAGGCAGGGTGGGAGGAAGGCAGGGGCGGGGGTGGAGGAAGGCAGGGGCAGGGGGGGAGGAAGGCAGGGGCGGAGGGTGGAGGAAGGCAGGGGCAGGGGGTGGAGGAAGGCAGGGCGGGGGGTGGAGGAAGGCAGGGGCGGGGGGTGGAGGAAGGCAGGGGCAGGGGGTGGAGGAAGGCAGGGGTTTGGAGGAAGGCAGGGGCAGGGGGTGGAGGAAGGCAGGGGGGGAGGAAGGCAGGGGCAGGGGGGAGGAAGGCAGGGGCTGGGGGGGAGGAAGGCAGGGGCGGGGGGTGGAGGAAGGCAGGGGGAGGAAGGCAGGGGCAGGGGGGGAGGAAGTCAGGGGCTGGGGTGGAGGAAGGCAGGGGCGGGGGGTGGAGGAAGGCAGGGAGGGGAGGAAGGCAGGGGTGAGGGGGGAGGAAGGCAGGGGGTGGAGGAAGGCAGGGGCAGGGGTGGAGGAAGGCAGGGGTGGAGGAAGGCAGGGGGGGAGGAAGGCAGGGGCGGGGGGGGAAGGCAGGGGGGGGAGATAGGCAGGGGCAGGGGGGGAAGGCAGGGCGGGGGGGAGGAAGGCAGGGGCGGGGGGAGGAAAGCAGGGGCAGGGCGGGGGGGAGGAAGGTAGGGGCAGGGGTGGGGGGGGAGGAAGGTAGGGGCGGGGGGAGGAAGGCAGGGCGGGGGGAGGAAGGCAGGGCTGGGGGGGGGGAGGAAGGCAGGGGTTGGGGGGAGGAAGGCAGGGGCGGGGGGGGAGGAAGGCAGGGGCGGGGGAGAGGAAGGCAGGGGCGGGGGGGGAGGAAGGCAGGGGCGGGGGGGAGGAAGGCAGGGGCGGGGGAGAGGAAGGCAGGGGCGGGGGGGAGGAAGGCAGGGGCGGGGGGGAGGAAGGCAGGGGCGGGGGGGAGGAAGGCAGGGGCGGGAGGAAGGCAGGGGGGGAGGAGGGGGTGTCAGTGTGTCTGTCACTGTGTGTGTCAGTTGGGGGGGCTAAAAACGGAGCTGGGGGTGTGGAGCCAAAAACAGAGCTGGGGGGCATGGGGCCAAAAACAGAGCTGGGGGTGTGGGGCCAAAAACAGAGCTTGTGGGCGTGGGGCTAAAAACGGAGCTGGGGAGTGTGGGGCCAAAAACGGAGCTGGGGGGTGTGGGCAGGGCCGCCAACAGAAATCATGGGGCCCGGGACAAATGAAAGGAGCAGGCCCCCCCCCCCATAGCGTACCTACCAAGAAAAAATATTTTTTAGCGCGCAACTTTTACTTAACTGTTTTCTTATTGTGATACAGAAAAAAACATTACAATGCAACCTGTTTATTTTTATATTTTCAACAAAAGATAGGTGACTGCCTGCCTGGGTAACTGGGTGAGTGAGTGGCTGCATGGGTGAGTGAATGACTGGGTGGGTGAGTGAGTGACAGGGTGAGTGAGTGACAGGGTGTGAGTGAATGACTGGGTGGGTGAGTGAATGACTGGGTGGGTGAGTGAATGACTGGGTGGGTGAGTGAGTGACAGGGTGAGTGAGTGACAGGGTGAGTGAGTGACAGGGTGAGTGAGTGACAGGGTGAGTGAGTGACAGGGTGAGTGAGTGACAGGGTGAGTGAGTGACAGGATGAGTGAGGGAATAACTGGGTGGGTGAGGGAATGACTGGGTGGGTGAGTGAATGACTGGGTGGGTGAGTGAGTGACTGGGTGGGTGAGTGACTGGGTGAGTGAGTGACTGGGTGGGTGAGTGACTATGTGGGTGAGTGAGTGACTGGGTGGGTGAGTGACTGGGTGGGTGGGTTAGTGACTGGGTGGGTGAGTGACTGGGTGGGTGAGTGAGTGACTGGGTGGGTGAGTGACTGGGTGGGTGAGTGACTGGGTGACTTACCTTTACCGGTGGGTGCTGTTTCCTTGCCGCCAGGCGCTTCCCCCCCTGCCCCCGATATCCACGGCAGCTGCCAGGGGCTGTAGGGGGCGCGGGAGGTGGGCGGCTGGGGGGGCGTGGAACGTGGGCGGCAGGGGGGGCGTGGCGTGCTGGGGCAGGAGGCGCACGGGGGGGAAGCTGTGTTCGCGGGAGCGGGCTGGGTTGCGCGGGGCTGGTCTTGGCGCTTCCCCCTCCGTCCCACGTGGGGAGCTGGGGGGGCTGGGTTGCTGGGAGGAACAGGCAGGGGGCCCACGACGCCCTGGTTGCCCTGCGCATGTGCGCCGTGACCATGGGAATCGCCGCCATTTAAAAAATTTTTTTTTTTAAATGTAATTAACTGGCGCTTGGCCGAGCAGGGGGCCCGGGCGGCTTGGCCCCCCTGACTCACGGGGCCCGGGACGCCAGTATCCTAGGTCCCCCCCTGTTGACAGGCCTGGGTGTGGGTCCAAAAACGGAGCTGGAACAGAATTTGCACTATGAAGGGCACCGGTACTGATACAGAAACAACTCAGTAACATAAATGTTAGAACTGGATCAATGTAAATAATCATTTAGTACCAGTGTCTCTGTGCCTGCTATTTGAGGATTCCTATGGGATAAGACCGCGCTTACAGTGCCGGTGACGTCGCCCGAAAACAAATGCATTGTCGCCGCCGCGTGCGCTTATAGTAAGCACGACGGCGACAAAGCAACGCAATTTTTTTAAGCCGGCAATATTTGATTTTTCAGGGGCTGTCGCCTCATGTGACAGCCCCTGAACCATTCAATGGCCTGGTCGCCCGCGCCGCCGCAAAGCAAAATACAACTTTCGCTAGCGGCGACGGGTGACGTCACGCGTCGCGGGCACTATACGAGCGGCCTAAGCTAGAGGAGTGTTCAGTGTCTTGTACTTGGGAGCAGTTTCTCAGTACCTTCACCGACTGCTCACAGGTTAAAGTGGGTAGTGGGACCTTCACGTGTTCAACTTTAGGTATAATGTGCCTGATAATTCTGGCACTACAGCGCCCCCAAGTGTACAGAGTAACTGGGCACTCCCTATAAATAATACGCACATATAACAACACCAATTACAAATTAATGCTGAAGGTCAAGAGACACAGTGTATTCGGACCCCAAAATAATAGACAATAGTAAATATTAAATGGTAAATGCTGGCCCCTTGACAGTACTGCTGCTTGACCAGGAGAAGATCATCCCTTGATCCACATAAGGCCGTGGAGATAGGGTGTTTATGGTCAGCGCAAGTGATTCGAAATATGTATAGAAAACAACGTTAGTTATAGTGAAATTCCCAACACGTGTGATAAGATAACAATGGTAGACAATGATGGGAGAATATTAGTACAGTTCAACCCCATTATAACGCGGATCCGTTACAACGCGGATCCGCTTATAACGCGGTGTAAGCGTGGCTCCCAATTTTCGTATTTATGAATAATTTACAACCCGATTATTGGTGTCTTCAATACTTTATTGTACAATGCATACAATTGTACATTATTTCTAACGCGATCCGCTTATAGCGCGGTGTGATTCTTTGGACCCCAAGCACAGCGTTATGAGGGGGGTTGAGCTGTATATAGATATATAAGCAGTACTCACACGGCAGTGTGTGAGTGAGCCCCCTTCACATCAATAGGGTCTTTTGGGTCAGGGATATGACCCTCCTCTCATTCGATCACCCTATTAGACCGAACGCTGTGGTGGTGAGTGGCTAACGTCTCTCCCGTGGTCCCGACAAGGAAGATAGGCAGAGCAGCAAGTCAGATGTATACACGGTTTAATGGTAACAAGACAAGTATAAAATCACTCACACTTTAAAAAAAACGCTAGTCAGCTCCGTGTACCATGTCGAGTCCTCCGTTTCACGGTATGCTCCTGCATACGCGTCCAACAGCAGGGCCGCTAGCAGAGAGCTCGTCGGGAGTACGGTGGCTGACAGTGAACAGACTTCGAGCACGCACCAGCAGGGAACTACGCGTTTCGTAACTTGCTTCCTCAGGTTCCTGCCGGTTGCATGCACATCTCACAGCATTTATACCCTGTTCGCTAATTGGCGGGAATGTTAAGGTTAAAACAATCAAGAAACAATAACAGTTTATGTTGCTCTGGTTGGTAGGAGACTACAGCGCTCCTGCCGAGTCGTCCTCCAACCAACGTTGTCCCCCCTCATACAGAGGGAAAAGGGAAGGTTCACAGTGTAGTGTTAGGACCTGCATATTTGGTTATGCCTTGACGTTGGCATGCTGGCTTATAGCGCTTTGGCCAAAGGGTTTAACTAAATCTTTACTATATATTTCTGAAAGTGTCCTATGTGTCCGTGTCTGTATGTGTCTCCCTGTGTCCCTCCCCGTGTCCCTAGCGGCAATCTAATTGGACCTTGCGCCAGGCCAATGAGATTGCTCCCTTGGCCCGCCCGCCCCCGCACACCTCTCATTGGCCTGAGGCGGAGTGAAGGAGACACACACACACACACAAGGAGGGGGGGGGTGTTACATACATTAACAGGGCTCACAGTATTAGCAGCACATCTCCCGCTCTCTTACCTCCCGTTCCCGGAGGCTCCGCCTCTTCCTCCGCCTCTCCCTGTTTCTCGCGCTTTCACCCCCCCCCCCCCCGGCGCCGCTATAGTCAGCGGGGGAGCGGAGCGCGCGCCCGGGACACAGCGGGAGAGCGGAGCGCGCGCCCGGAACACAGCGGGGGAGCGGCCACAACACGCTGCCTCCCGCCTCAGATCCACGTGGGAGCTGCCGGACGGGTGAGGGAGCTGCCGGACGGGTGAGGGAGCTGCCGGACGGGTGAGTGAGCGGCCTTCACCTCCCCTCACCCCCCTTCACCTCCCCTCACTCACTTCCCCTCCACCCCCCCCCCCGGCGCCGCTACAGTCAGTGGGGGAGCGGAGCGAGCGAGCGCGCGCCCGGGACACAGCGGGGGAGCGGCCACAACACGCTGCCTCCCGCCTCAGATCCACGTGGGAGCTGCCGGACGGGTGAGTGAGCGACCGGACGGGTGAGTGAGCGGCCGGACGGGTGAGTGAGCGGCCTTCACCTCCCCTCACGCCCCTTCACCTCCCCTCACCCCCTTCACCTCCCCTCACTCCACTTCCCCTCCCTTCCACATCCCCTCCACCTCCCCTCCACCTCCCCTCCACCCCCCCTTCACCTCCCCTCCACCCCCCCTTCACCTCCCCTCTACCTCCCGTCCACCCCCCCTTCACCTCCCCTCCGCCCCCCCTTCACCTCCCCTCCGCCCCCCCTTCACCTTCCCTCCGCCCCCCCTTCACCTCCCCTCACCACCCCCCCTCACCACCCATCCTCCTCACCTCCCCTCCGACCTCCCCTCCGCCACCCCTTCACCTCCCCTCACCACCCCCCACCACCACCCCTCCGACCTCACCTCCCCTCCTTCAACGCCTTTCGGCAGCCCTCCCGCCTCTGCCTTTTGCCCACCCGCACTTCTGCCTTTCACCCGCCCACCGCTCACACCCCTGCGCCACACAGCCGCCGCACGCACTCAACAGACACCCGCCACACTCGACACACACCCGCCGCCTCTCACCCACCCCACACACTCGACACACACCTGCCGCATCCTGCCCCTACGCAACAATATCACTGACCAGCTGTCACCCGCACTCGCCACACACCCGCCGCCTCACACCCTAGCAGGACCCCGACCCACAGCCAGCACTCACTACCCACGCGCCACCCGTACTGAACACCCACCCGCCGCCTCACACACGCTCACACCCTAGCAGGACACACGCCTCACATTTTCACATCACTTATGTCACCAAAATATACATTGTACTGTGGTGTGTTTACAATAAACCATTTTTATACAACATCGTATTACATTTTCTTCCATCTTTCTTTTCAACATTATTATCCAACCTTTCCAACAAATAGTCACCTATTGTTCCACCATTTATAAATAATACTACCTATTACGCATTTACATCCCGGGCAACGCCGGGTCTCTCAGCTAGTAACCAATAAAATATTATTATTGAAGTATTTAACTTTATACTTATTATCATATATGTTTTGTCAATTGGATGTAGCATTGGGCTCCTCTCTTTTTTGTTGTGTTCATAGCTTGATACACCCTGAGGTGAGTCCCCTTCCTGAAGTCTTTGGACCCTACTACAGGGCTGTTACCTTCTCCTGTAGAAACCTTTAGCCGCCGGTCCTTTGCTTTCCTTTCTTTAGCAGCTTTACCCTTTGGGGTTTTCCTGGTAGTTGATTGATTTAAACTGTCAGGATCTGAGTCAGAGTTTTCCTGGGATAAGTTCTCTGTTTTATCTTTAGACTTGTTCTGGGATCTAGTTTCTCTCCCACTTCTTTTAGGCGTCTCCAAACTTATCTTTTCTTGTGAGCTTTTAATGGCTCTTACTGGGGTTCTGGCCTCTTGTTCCACAACATGAATCAGCGCCTTGCTCTGCACCTTGCTCTGCATTTTGCTCAGCACTTTGCTCTGCATGTTGCTCTGCACCCTGCTCTGCATTTTGTTCAGCACTGTGGATTAGCATTTCAATTGTTTTCAAAAGGGAACGTTTCTGTTTGACTGGAACCCCTGCTATTTTAGCAATCTCACCTTCCAATCGGGTTAAATCATCACGCAGACGATGTATTTGCTTCTTGCGCACATCTCTCAGAACCACAACATTTCTTTAATTTAATGTTTTCTTCCTCTAACTCAGCCTTCTTATTGTTATACTTCTGCAATAAAGCTCGTTTCTCTTCTTTCTTAAGCAGACTCTGTTCTGCTCTTTCCTTTCTCTCCAAACTCTCCTGTACCTTGCATTCAGCCTCACCAAGGCCTACACCACTGCTGCAGCCTGCGGCCTCTCCTACTTCCATCTCCAACTCACAGCCACCAACCCCTGGGTCTAAGGCCATCCTGGCTCCCCTGCAGGAACTCACCTGCAGCCCATCCTGGAGGAGTTATAGGGAGCGGTTATATGGGGTAATAGGAGGAATTATAGGGAGCGGGTATATGGGGTAATAGGGAGGTTATAGGGAGGGGTTATATGGGGTAATAGGAGGAGTTATAGGGAGGGGGTATATGGGGTAATAGGAGGAGTTATAGGGAGCGGGTATATGGGGTAATAGGGAAGTTATAGGGAGGGGTTATATGGGGTAATAGGAGGAGTTATAGGGAGCGGCTATATGGGGTAATAGGAGGAGTTATAGTGAGAGGTTATATGGGGTAATAGGAGAAGTTATAGAGAGAGGTTATATGGGGTAATAGGAGGAGTTATAGGGAGCAGTTATATGGGGTAATATGAGGAGTTAGAGGGAGCGGTTATATGGGGTAATAGGAGGAGTTATAGGGAGAGGTTATATTAGGTCATAGGAGGAGTTAGAGGGAGTGGTTATATGGGGTAATAGGAGGAGTTATAGGGAGGGGTTATATGGGGTAATAGGAGGAGTTATAGGGAGGGGTTATATGGGGTAATAGGAGGAGTTAGAGGGAGCGGTTATATGGAGTAATAGGAGGACTTATAGGGAGTGGTTATATGGGGTAATAGGTGGAGTTATAGGGAGCGGTTATATGGGGTAATAGGAGGCATTAGAGGGAGAGGTTATATGGGGTAATAGGAGGCATTAGAGGGAGTGGTTATATGGGGTAACAGAAGGAGTTATAGGGCGGCTATATGGGAAAATAGGACTTATGGGGGGGGGGGGGCGGGGTTATATGGGATAATAGGAGGAGTTATAGGGAGCGGTTATATGGAGTAATAGGAGCAATTAGGGGGAAGTTAAGCGACACAAACTTTTCTTTCCCCTGTTCCCTTTAACCCCCAAAACTATCCTATTGAAGCCAGAGACTAAAAGTGTCAGAGAAATCAGTGGCTGGCCCCTGGGGCAGTGAACGGGTTAAACCCGAAGGCTTCTTCTCCCTGACAAACCCCACTTTGTAAAACACATTAATTAATTCTCTGGGAGACACACGTACAGCTAATTAATTCCTTTCTCTTCTTGGGTGTACCAGCCATCTCCTGGCATTTCCAGTGACACTGAGAGGGGACGTTCTGAGAGCTGACAGACCCCAAAGATAAATGGTTCTGTTTAGGCCTTAAACACACAATCTTTCTATCACGGCCCCCCCGACTTACACAATAAGGATTAAACCCTTTCAGTTTCCTTTTCCTTTTTAATTGTCACTGAAATCTCAGCGCTGCTCTTAATTTTTTTTTATTCTTCTTATTAATATTCTTATTGTATTATTGTTATTAGCATATCATTAATATTATTTTATTATTATTAATATTTTTATTGTATTGTTGTTATTAGCATATCATTAATATTATTTTATTATTATTAATATTCTTATTGTATTATTGTTGTTAAAATATCATTAATATTATCATGTTATTATTAATATTATTACTGAATTATTTGTATTAGTATATTATTATTAATAATATTATTAGCCTATAATTATTATTTAATTATTATTAATAGCATTATTATTATCCTATTATTATTATTATTATTAGCATTATTAATATTATTATTAGGATTTTATGATTATAGGCATTTTGGCACCATTATTGTATTATTATTATTATTATTAGCATTATTTTATTACCGGTGGTATTATTGTACAGGAAGTGTAGGGCGCCTGCCCGAATCCCCTTTGAATCTTGCCATCAGCCGGACTTTGGGGGGCCCCCCAGTTCATGTTCTTAGAACCCCCCCCGCCCCCCTTCCTAGGCGGAAAGGTAGCGTTGAGTTACCCTGATATAACATGGCGTTAGCCCTGACCTAATGAGCATGAGTACGGGCGCTATTTCCCAGACGTTATTTTCGCAAAGAAGTGCGCCGGAAACCTCGGGAGAAATAATGCCCGGGTCCTGATAATGTCCGGGGATTTGATCTGATTTAACGGCGTTTAGTGAATCTGGCCCTTATTCTGCGGGGAGCCTGGGAAAACAACGAATTCTACAGATATTCGATAAGGTGCCGGATAGAATGTGACTGAGGAAACACGGGTCATGTTAGTCACCTGCGCCAAGTGGAGGGTGACCCACTGACTGCAAAGTATCAGGGACAGGCTCAAGCAGTCTTGGAGTTATATGTAATGTAGGGTGAGCTGACTGCAGAGTATCAGGGACAGGCTCAGACAGTCCTGGATGTATACATTTATATATGGGGGGGGCGGCGAATTTTGTAATAGCGATTTTTGCGCATGTATAATCCTTCGCAATGCGTGGCGAGACCCCTGGCAGACAAAGGGGAGTACGACGCCTCTTTATGACCCCAAGCACGCAGACGCTCTGCGGCAGCCCGTGAGTGACAGCGCGTCACACCAGCAGATCGCTCGACGTTCTGCCAGGGAGCTGGCAGGCACGCTGACACCGCGAGACATCTGCCGTCACCACACGCCACGCGTCAGCTGATTAATGAAATCGTCACCGGGAAGAGCGATCGTCCGCAGCTACGCGCTCGGGAAGCGGGGCAAAAAAAAAAAAAAAAAAGCACCGCGGAAGGTCGGTTACCTCTCCTGATTCTGCAGAGTCGCTCCGTGCACGACTTGATTATCAAGTGCAAATCTGCGTTCCGAGGCAAGTTTTTTTTAGATCACATTCCCAGATTCGTGTCATTTGCAGGCTAAGGCTGCTCTAGAGATCTCTGGATAAACGCGTGCATCCTCATTTAGGTTTCTCTGGATAATATTGAGGTTGGTTGTTTGTTTTCTGGATCGACCTGCTATGGGCAAACGCAGATTTGTTTATTTTCTCTTTCTGGATAACATGTAAAGGGAAAACGTAGATTTTTCTGGATATCCTGCCAAGGGCGAAGCGGGGGGGGGGGGGGGGGGTTCTGGATAACACGCGCAGGCGAAATCAGATTTCTCTGGACAACATGCAAAGGCGAAGTCTGATTTTTCTGGATAACACGCAAAGATTACGGCCGGTTTTTCTGGATAACATGCAAAGGTTGAGTCCGATTTTTCTGGATAACATGTCGAGGTTGGAGCTGATTTTTCTGGATAAGATGCAAGCCGATTCAGCTGTGTTTCCCATAGTATCCGTTGCTTTGGTTTTCCTGTATTATTTATAAAGTGGATTATTTTCTAGATTAAATAACAGGAACAGTAGAATATTCTCGTATTTTTCTGGACAACATGTTGAAGAGAAGACCGTTTGATCGGTATATCCTTGGGTTGATGTAGATCAGCGGTGGCCAACTCCAGTCCTCAAGGGCCACCAACAGGTCAGGTTTTGAGGATGTGCCTGCTTCAGCACAGGTGGCTCAGTCAACGACTGAGCTGGAGCAGGGATATCCTGAAATCCTCATCTGGTGGTGGCCCTTGAGGACTGAAGTTTGCCAATGACTGAGCTACTGATTGAGCCCCCTCTGCTGAAGCAGGGATATCCCGAAAACCTGACCCCTTGGTGGCCCTTTAGGCCTGGTGTTGGCCGCCCTTGGAGTAGACTGTTCTAGTTAATCTTGGCAGATGTCTCTGGGAAATGTTATGGAGAATATAATAACACCACAGCGGATTATCATCTGATTATTAATACGACACTCAGGGAGTGCACCCACCACATATTCATTCTGTTCAACAGAGCGTCAGCACAAGTCATTATCAGCAGGCTGGGAGTGTATAGAGATTCTCAGCATCGCTATATAGAGCAGCGTGTTCATTAGCAGTGTATAGATACTCAGCACCATTATGCAGTGCAGCGTGTTCATTATCAGTGTATAGATACTCAGCATCATTACACAGTGCAGCGTGTTCATTATCAGTGTATAGATACTCATCATCGTTATACAGCGCAGCGTGTTCATTATCAGTGTATTGATACTCTGCATCATTATACAGCGCAGCGTGTTCATTATCAGTGTATAGATACTCAGCACCATTATACAGTGCAGCGTGTTCATTATCAGTGTATAGATACTCATCATCGTTATACAGCGCAGCGTGTTCATTATCAGTGTATAGATACTCTGCATCATTATACAGTGCGGTGTGTTAATTATCAGTGTATAGATACTCCGTATCATTATATAGCGCAACGTGTTCATTATCAGAGTATAGAGGTACTCAGCACCATTATACAGCGCAGCGTGCTCACTTTCTGGTGACCGGAAGTGTATAGTGAGACTCCATGTTAAATCATTGCTAAGTGATGTGGGGCTGACAGCCTCCCCGGGGAGGAGAGGAGGGCGGGGGGTGAGTGGGAGGACAGTACAAAGGAACCCTTGCTTTTCAATATGTCCATTCATGTACTTCTGACAGGCGACGATTCGTCACGGCCCAGGGCTCTCCCACTTCAATGACAAGCTGGCTACATTTTTACCTGCCTCTGTGAGAGGCCGCACCCAGCACTCAGCCGGCCTCCCCTGTAAGGGAGCGAGGGGCCCACAACATCTTGTACCCATCTGTTTCCCCCTGACAGGTACAGTGACAGCAAGGAGAACGTACAGAGGGACGAGGGAGGAGGGGCGTGTGCTGTCCCGCGCCTCTCTGCCTACTGTCTTATTATAGGGAGCGCGTGTATGGGGTAATAGGAGGAGTTATAGGGAGCGGTTATATGGGGTAATAGGAGGAGTTATAGGGAGGGTTATATGGGGTATTTGGAGGAGTTATAGGGAGCGGTTATATGGGGTAATAGGAGGAGTTATAGGGAGGGGTTATATGGGGTAATAGGAGGAGTTATAGGGAGCGGTTATATGGGGTAGGAGGAGTTATAGGGAGCGGTTATATGGGGTAATAGGAGGAGTTATAGGGAGCGGTTATATGGGGTAATAGGAGGAGTTATAGGGAGGGGTTATATGGGGTAATAGGAGGAGTTATAGGGAGGGGTTATATGAGGTAATAGGAGGAGTTATAGGGAGGGGTTATATGGGGTAATAGGAGGTGTTATAGGGAGCGGTTATATGGGGTAATAGGAAGAGTTCTAGGGAGCGGTTACATGGGGTAATAGGAGGAGTTATAGGGGGGGTTATATGGGGTAATAGGAGGAGTTATAGGGAGCGGTTATATGGGGTAATAGGAGGAGTTATAGGGAGCGGTTATATGGGGTAATAGGAAGAGTTATAGGGGGGGGGGGTTATATGGGGTAATAGGAGGAGTTATAGGGAGGGGTTATATGGGGTAATAGGAGGAGATATAGGGAGGGGTTATATGGGGTAATACGAGGAGTTATAGGGAGCGGTTATATGGGGTAATAGGAGGAGTTATAGGGAGGGGTTATATGAGGTAATAGGAGGAGTTATAGGGTGCGGTTATATGGGGTAATAGGAGGAGTTATAGGGAGAGGTTTTATGAGGTAATAGGAGGTGTTATAGGGAGCGGTTATATGGGGTAATAGGAAGAGTTCTAGGGAGCGGTTATATGGGGTAATAGGAGGAGTTATAGGGGGGGTTATATGGGGTACTAGGAGGAGTTATAGGGAGGGGTTATATGGGTTAATAGGAGGAGTTATAGGGAGGGGTTATATGGGGTAATAGGAGGAGTTATAGGGAGAGGTTATATGGGGTAATAGGAGGAGTTATAGGGAGATGTTGTTATACGGGGTAATAGGAGGAGTTATAGGGAGAGGTTATATGGGGTAATAGGAAGAGTTCTAGGGAGCGGAGCCATTTTGGCTTTATTTGTGTTAAATAAATCATAACACGGTGTAATATGTCATGTGTTGTTGTTCACCTGAGGTTGTATTTACCTAATTTTATGACCTGCTAAGGAACAGATGATTGTTATTATGTCCTGATATGTAAAACCATGGAATTCAAAGAGGGTGCGCTTTCTATTTCACAGTGGTGTATGTATATATATATATATATATATATATATATATATATATATATATATATATATATATATATTAAGGAGCTCATGCGAGACTTGTGCTGCTCATATATACTTGGCAGCTGAGGGTGTTAGAGATCGCAGGGTGTCACGGAGAGAGTGTCACCTCTGATCCCGGCGCTCGCAGTTCTGAAACGCTCTGTGTTAGTGTGACAATATAATCCGGGGTGTCTGCTCTAAACAGGTTTTAATAACTCTATTTCTAGCAGCAGTGGAAGGTACTGAAATCATTCACAGGACACAAGCAGTACCATTCTCCTAATACAGAGAGATATCAGGGACACGTGCCTCTCGCCTCCTCCTAATACACAGACATCAGGGACACGTTCCTCTCACCCCCTCCTAATACACAGACATCAGGGACACATACCTCTCACCCCCTCCTAATACACAGACAGCAGGCACACGTACCTCTCACCCTCTCCTAATACACAGGCATCAGGGACACGTTCCTCTCACCCCCTCCTAATACACAGACAGCAGGGACACGTACCTCTCACCACCTACTAATACACAGACATCAGGGACACATACCTCTCACCCCCTCCTAATACACAGACAGCAGGGACACGTACCTCTCACCCCCTCCTAATACACAGACATCAAGGACAGGTTCCTCTCACCCCCTCCTAATACACAGACATCAGGTACATATACCTCTCAACCCCTCCTAATACACAGACATCAGGTACATATACCTCTCACCCCCTCCTAGTACACAGATATTAGGGACACATATCTCTCACCCCCTCCTAATACACAGACATCAGGGACACATACCTCTCACCCCCTCCTAATACACAGACAGCAGGGACACGTACCTCTCACCCTCTCCTAATACACAGGCTTCAGGGACACGTTCCTCTCACCCCCTCCTAATACACAGACAGCAGGGACACGTACCTCTCACCACCTACTAATACACAGACATCAGGGACACATACCTCTCACCCCCTCCTAATACACAGACAGCAGGGACACGTACCTCTCACCCCCTACTAATACACAGACATCAAGGACACGTTCCTCTCACCCCCTCCTAATACACAGACATCAGGTACATATACCTCTCAACCCCTCCTAATACACAGACATCAGGTACATATACCTCTCACCCCCTCCTAGTACACAGATATTAGGGACAGATATCTCTCACCCCCTCCTAATACACAGACATCAGGGACACATACCTCTCACCCCCTCCTAATATACAGACAGGAGGGGCACGTACCACTCACCACTCTGTGTATAATATAGATACACACTGCTCTGCGTATAATACAGATACACGCTGCTCTGCGTATAATACAGATGCATGCTGCTCTGCATATAATAGATACAATCGCTACTCTGCGTATAATACAGATACACACGCTGCTCTGCGTATAATACAGATACACACGCTGCTCTGCGTATAATACAGATACACACTGCTGCAGATATGCACAATGATACACACACATATACCCAGATACACATATTGTATGTGATATTCTGCTGGCATTGAAAGCCGTGGCCAGGCCACGGTATATGGGTGCCGTGTACCTGCTTGCCCCCCCACCCCCGTTCTCTGGGCAGCCCCATCACCCAGCACTGCATCTTACATGGCTGGCCTGACACTTCTATGGATGACATCTCAAAGGGTCCCATCGGATACAAGAGGGATGTGACATCTTCTCCCCGGCGCCCAGCGGTGTCGGCATCCTGCAGAGGGTTAATGGTTAACCGGTCCCAGTTAAGCCTTGGACCAGCCGGTGAATTCCATGGCAGAGGTCTGAATGTCCCCCTCATTCATCTTCTCCTGTCCCTGGGGTGGGGGTGATTCTCGGGGACGCCCCCGCCCCGTAATAAAAAAGTCCCACTAACAGTTATCGTATGTTCTCCTCCTTCTAGTGAAGATAAATTAGACAGCGTAGTGAGACGGATTACTCTTTAGCTGGGACTCGGGGCCCTAAATGTGTTACCCTGAGCTAATACACAGGGGTAGGAATACTGCCCTTTAACCATTAGCCACACGTACCTGTTTAAAGAGCAATCCCAGCAATACTCTATGTGTGTTTTTTAAATAAATCGGTTCTGTATTATTACATAACACTGCATTTATTTATTTATTCAACTCAATGGCATGTTTAATGAGTTTTAACATCCTTTGATCTCTATAGCAGGTTTAACACTTCCCCCAGCAGTGCAAGATCTTTGCAACACTTCCCTGTTTGTGATAACTTGTTGCCAATGTTCCGAGCAGATTGAGCCGCAAACTGTAACAATAGATGATGTTATAAGTAATACCAGGATACATTGTAGCTGCTGAGTTACACGGACTGAGGGATTGTTTGAAACGGAAAGGAGGCCATTTAGTGAACCCAGGGAAGCAGGCTCTGTGCCGATCGATCGCGGGAGAACCAATTGATCGGCAGCTTCAGTAATTCCTTTTCAATAAAGGTAATCAAAGGCGCCGTATTTTAAAACAATATATATATATTTTTTAAAGGTGCCAATGGTATTCCTCTGTAAAGACATATTTACATATATTGAACGTTTCTTAACTGCTTTGACGATAATATTTTTAATGTTGCCCCCCCCACCCGCCTTTGTACTGCGCTCCAAACATGTTGCAGCCTTCAAAATAAAGGATGCCAGTAACTGTTTCTCCCCCTGTACAGAGATTGTAAGCTCTCCGGGGCCGGCCTAGGACTGAGCCACCTGTGCTGAAGCAGGGACTGACTGAGCGGCCTGTGCTGAAGCTGGGATATTAGTAAAACCTGTCCTGTTGGGGGGGAGGGGGGGTGCTTGAGAACTGGAGTTGAGCGCCCCTGAGCTAGAGGGTACTGGGTGCCCAACAATATCCAAATTAGCCCATTAACCCCTTACCGCAGGGGGGCTCAACTCCAGTCCCAACTTCAGCAGAGTCAAAGACTGAGCCACTGATTGAGCCACCTGCGCTGAAGCAGGGACTGATTGAGCCACCTGCGCTGAAGCAGTGACTGAGCCACCTTTGCGGAAGCAGGGACTGATTGAGCCACCTGTGCTGAAGCTGGGACTGATTGAGCCACCTGTGCTGAAGCTGGGATAATCCTGAAAACCTGACCTGTTGCGGGGGCTTGAGCACCCCTGGCTTAGTGAATATGGGCCTTTGTCACTTCATCTGTGTGTGGAAACCGTCGCCCTGTGTTGGTTAAGAGGATTAATTGGTACTGCACCGACACACTCAAACCTCAATACACCCGGGTATACCCGAATTCGTGGGACTAGCCAAGCTCGAATAAAGTGTGTCGCCAGTGTACGTGTTCCTTTGTATATTCTAATGTAATGTGCCGGGTGGACACCTATCCCAGCGTCCCGTTCCAAAGCCAGGACAACCAGCCCCGCACTGGGGAGACCCAAATGGTTGACAAAGCTGTCCGTGAGTGGGGTTACTGGCTCTGCACTTCTGTAACTCAGGCGGGGCTGTAAAAGCTGTGTAATGCGGTCGGCTGAAACTTATAGGGGGTCCCATGTTAAAATGGATGAGACGCAAAAGGTGACACTGTGTGCTCATTTGCATGTCATTACCCAGAATCCCTGGCTGCAGTTGAGGCGCTGTATGCTAAGAGATAATGGGGAAGGACAGAGTTGTAGACCTGACCAGAATGTGCCCACAAGGGGGATTTTTATTTTATGTTAGGGAAATGTCTGATTTGGCTATTTTTAACATTCAAAATCAGAGTTGCTTTGAGATATATAGATATAGATATAGATATAGATATAGATATAGATTATAGATATAGATATAGATATAGATATAGATATAGATATAGATATAGATATAGATATAGATATAGATACACACCATATATACCATATACATTTCAAGTTATGGTGGGTGAAAAAGGCGACAAAAAACCTCCACCGTTATCATGCAGGCAATAAAGAATATTACTTGTGAGCACATTCACATGTCTTAGACAGGTCTGCACCCCTGCCTTTCACCATTATCACCCAACATACAGTGCTCCCACTGCAGCAAGGGATTCTGGGAAATGACATGCAAATGAGCCCACAACGTGTCACCTTTTGCCTGAAATCCATATACATGGAAAACAGCAGAGCATTTGCTTATAAGGGTTCCATGAATATGGATTTCAGGCAAAAGGTGACACATTGTGTGCTCATTTGCATGTCATTTCCCAGAATCCCTTGCTGCAGTGGGAGCACTGTATGCTAGGTAATAATGGTGAAAGGCGGGGGTGCAGACCTGTCTAAGACATGTGAATGTGCTCACAAGTGATATTCTATAATACAGTATATATATATATATATATATATATACACACACACACACACACACACACACACACACACACACACACTTACAGATGAGAGGGGCTTCGCCCTGTAACACTGAAGAGGTTAATTATTTCCGGGTCTCCGGCCTTTTAATTCTTCTCCTTGACTTGCCACAGGACTCATTCTGAAAGATTCCCGAAGCCGGGCACAATTAAAAACAAAAGCAATCAAAAATAAAGCATAAAATACATGAATCGAGGAACATTAGAGGAAATTAATGAGCTACATGAAAAGTTATTCCTTGAGGAGAGCCTCCGATTTATTTCACAGCTCCCCGGAGACCTCAAATAAAAGGGGGTAGAAGGGAGGGAGAGGAAGAGAGAAGAGGAGAGAGGGGAAGAGAGAGGGATGGAGAGGGAGAAGAGTGAGAGGAAGAGAGAGATGGAGAGGAAGATAAAGATGGAGAGGAAGAGAGAGAGAGATGGAGAGGAAGAGAGAGAGATGGAGAGGAAGAGAGATGGAGAGGAAGAGAGAGAGAGATGGAGAGGAAGAGAGAGATGGAGAGGAAGGAGAGATGGAGAGGAAGAGAGAGAGGGGTGGAGAGGAAGAGAAAGAGGGAGAGAGAGATGGAGAGGAGGAGAGAGATGGAGAGGAAGAGAGAGAGAGATGGAGAGGAAGAGAGAGATGGAGAGGAAGGAGAGATGGAGAGGAAGAGAGAGAGGGGTGGAGAGGAAGAGAAAGAGGGAGAGAGAGATTGAGAGGAGGAGAGAGATGGGGAGGAAGGAAGAGATGGAGCAGAAGAGAGAGATAGATAGAGAGATGGAGCAGAAGAGAGAGAGAGATGGAGCAGAAGAGAGAGATGGAGAGGAAGAGAGAGAGGAGGATAGAGAGGAAGAGAGAGTGGGATGGAGAGGAAGATAAAGAGGGAGAGAGAATGGGGAGAGAGGGAGAGAGAGAGATGGAGAGGAAGATGGAAAGGAAGAGAGAGGGGAAGATGGAGAAGAAGACAGAGGGATAGAGAGGAAGCGAGAAAAGGAGAGCGAGTGAGGGGAGGAGAGAGATGGAAAGCGAGGGAGAGAAGAGGAAGAAGGGAGGGGGAGAGACGGTAGGGAGATGGTGAGAGTGATGGAGAGAGAGCTAGGGAGAGTGAGAGATTGGGTGGGAGAGAAGATAGGGAGGGACAGTGAGAGACAGGGAGGGAGAGAGATTGGTAAGGAGAGAGAGTGAGAGATAGGGATGGAGAGTAAGAGATAGGGAGGGAGAGTAAGAAATAGGGAGAGAGAAATAGGGTGGGACAGTGAGAGAAAGGGAGGGAGAGAAAGAGGAACGTAGGGAGAGAGAGTGAGATATAAAGAGGGAGAGTGAGAGATAGGGAGGGAGAGATAGGGAGTGAGAGATAGAGAGGGAGATAGGGAGGGAGAGATAGAGAGGGAGATAGGGAAGGAGAGACATCGATATGGAGGGAGAGTGAGATAGGGAGGGAGAGAAGGTAGGGAGAGAGATAAGGTAGGGAGAGATACTGTAGGGAGGGAGAGTGAGAGATAGAGAGGGAGAGAGATAGGAAGGGAGATAGAGGTAGGGAGGGATAGTGAGAAATAGGGAGGGAGAGAGATAGGGAGGGCGAGTGAGAAAAAGGGAGAGTGAGAAAAAGGGAGGGAGGTAGAGAAGGAAGAGAGATAGGGAGGGAGTGAGAAGGTAGCAGGAGAATGTGAGAGTGTTAGAAAGGTTGCTTTATCGCTGGTAATAATTCCTGAGGATTTATACAGAAAGTTATTTATTCTTCATTTGGCGAGTTTTAGTGCTGTTTGCAAGAGTGAAACTGTACGTTTTTATATATGTTCAGAAACAAGGTATGAGCAGCGGCAGTGCCAGCCTCCCCTTCTCACACTACTACACCATGCCATGTATACAGAGCACACTTACAGCGTGAGCAGCGGCAGTGCCAGCCTCCTCCTCACACACACTACTACACCATGACATGTATACACAGCACAGGTACAGCGTGGGCAGCGGCAGTGCCAGCCTCCCCTTCACACACTACTACACCATGCCATGTATACACAGCACAGGTACAGCGCAGGCAACGGCAGTGCCAGCCTCCCCTTCTCACACTACTACACCATGCCATGTATACAGAGCACACTTACAGCGCGGGCAGCGGCAGTGCCAGCCTCCCCTTCTCACACTACTACACCATGCCATGTATACAGAGCACACTTACAGCGTGAGCAGCGGAAGTGCCAGCCTCCCCTTCACACACACACTACTACACCATGCCATGTATACAGAGCACACTTACAGCGTGAGCAGCGGCAGTGCCAGCCTCCCCTTCTCACACTACTACACCATTCCATGTATACAGAGCACACTTACAGCGTGAGCAGCGTCAGTGCCAGCCTCCTCCTCACACACACACTACTACACCATGCCATGTATACACAGCACAGGTACAGCGTGGGCAGCGGCAGTGCCAGCCTCCCCTTCACACACTACTACACCATGCCATGTATACAGAGCACACTTACAGCGTGGGCAGCGGCAGTGCCAGCCTCCTCCTCACACACACACTACTACACCATGCCATGTATACACAGCACAGGTACAGCGTGGGCAGCGGCAGTGCCAGCCTCCCCTTCACACACTACTACACCATGACATGTATACACAGCACAGGTACAGGGTGGGCAGCAGCAGTGCCAGCCTCCCCTTCACACACTATTACACCATGACATGTATACACAGCACAGGTACAGCGCGGGCAGCGGCAGTGCCAGCCTCCCCTCACACTACTACACCATGACATGTATACACAGCACAGGTACAGTGCAGGCAGCGGCAGTGCCAGACTCCCTCACACACTACTACACCATGCCATGTATACACAGCATAGGTACAGCACGGGCAGCGGCAGTGCCAGCCTCCTCCTCACACACACTACTGCACCATGACATGTATACACAGCACAGGTACAGCGCAGGCAGCGGCAGTGCCAGACTCCCTCACACACTACTACACCATGATATGTACAGTATACACAGCACAGGTACAGCGCGGGCAGTGGCGGTGCCAGCCTCCCCCTCACACACACTACTACACCATGACATGTATACACAGCACAGGAACAGCATGGGCAGCGGCAGTGCCAGTCTCGTCCTCACACACTACTACACCATGACATGTATACCCAGCACAGGTACAGCGCGGGCAGCGGCGGTGCCAGCCTCCTCCTCACACACACTACCACACCATGACATATACACAACACAGGTACAGTGCGGGCAGCGGCAGTGCCAGCCTCACCCTCACACACACTACTACCCCATGACATGTATACACAGCGCAGGTACAGCGCTGGCAGCGGCAGTGCCAGCGGCAGTGCCAGCCTCCTTCTCACACACACTACTACACCATGACATGTATACACAGCACAGGCACAGTGCGGGACAACCAATCGGATTGGGGGTGTACCATATGGTACATCTCACAATCCGATTGGTTGAAGTACCATGTGATGGCAGCCATTTAAAAAAAAAGGATGTTACATAATCCCTTTAAGATGATGTCACATCCTTTAAAAAAAAATGGAAGCTGTCACATGGTACTTCAACCAATCGGATTGGGGTTGTATCAAGTGATGCCTCACATGGTATATCTCACAATCCGATTGGTTGGGGTACCATGTGATGGGCGCCTTTTTTTGGTGATGGGGCCAAGAGTTGGTGATCACGCAGGACGGGGGTGAAGACATCAATGGTAAGAAAAACATTGATTGTATGTTATTTAATTGTGTATTATTTTTTTTAGGTTGCCCAATGACTTCCAATGTGTTTATCTATGCCCCTTGCAGGTTATAAACACAGTGACAAGCTATACATTTTTTGGCAAATGCTTATTTTTATTTTATTTAATTGTTATGTTTTTGGTTCTTGTTTTTATTTAATTGTTTTATATTTTTAGGGCTTGTTTTTTTGAATTGTTGTGTATTTTTGGTGTTTTTTTTTTTTTAATTGTGGTGTATTTTTGGTTTGCCCATTGACTGCCATAGTGGCAAATCATGCCCATATTATATACTATATATGTACTGTGCCAACCATTGGGTAGAGGGTGGGGGCAGTTGCCCCAGGGAGGGTGGTTAGGTGTCCCGGGTTGGTAGCGGGGGAGGGGGGTTAACCCCTTAATTACTATAGCGTTACTAACCGCTAAGGTGATTGAGGGGTTGGTGGCCATTAGTTTGTGTTTTTATTGTTATGTTGCTGCCAGAGAGGATGGGGAGGAAGACCAGGAGGAAGATGAGGATGGCCTTCATCCTGGCAGGGGTAAGTGCAACTTTAATGTACTTTATGCTGGCTGGATGTTTTATATTTAATGGACAAATGAGCTATTATCCAAATCTGGATGTATGTGTTGGGGGGGGGGGGGTGGAGTGTTGTTAGCGATAGAGGGGGTGCCCATTCATTGCCATTGGGGTTATCTTTGCTCCCATTGAGGGCTTAGGTAACCACTCTGGCAATCAATGGGTGTATTGGCTAGTATTGGGTTTTAATGTTTATTGGGGGTAGTAGGGGTTGGTGAAGGTGGTATTTGGCCCGTGGTGGGTGTTTATGCCTACCGGGTTGGTAACGGGACAGGTTAACCCCTTCATTACCTTAGCGTTAGTATCCCCATACAAGGCGAACCCCTGACGAAGCCAAGTAATCGTGCGAAACGCGTAGGGTCTTTTGGCATTCCGAGGCCACCGTACCTGGACTTCGGAGAGCTGACATCACACCATCCCAGAGCCCTGAGAGTACGGGGAGAGCTCGGGAGCCGTACACGCGGAGGACGGACAGCTGTCTTAGAGCGCGCCCTAAGTCGCTCACTGCCTGTGCCAGTGGGGAGAGTGTGAGGGTTCTCTTTCCCCTCTGTGGTGTTTTGTGACCTGCAGTAAAAAGTTAATGTGCTATTTGCTTTTCTGCATGTGTTTCTTTATGCATGAGGTTACATTACACGCAAGAACCAGTGATTCCAAGCTGTAAGGACACGGGGACTGCTGCAGGGGACCCGGGATGTGTTGGGTTTTCTTACAATTTGCACAGTTTACTGTCACTATGTGGTCTGTACACGCTGGTGTCCCTCTGTATCACGGACACGTGGTCTGTACACGCTGGTTTCCCTCTGTATCTGTCAGGAATCGGCATTCTCCTCGCTCCCCACACAGAGCACTCCCTCCCCGCAGGGAGCCCCTGGACACACAAAACAAACCTGGCTTACCGGCCTCCACGGCTCTTCGCTCCTGCCGCCGTCGCGGGATCACTCCCCACGCCCTCCTGCACGCACACCTGCACCATCCACTGGCTCGGTTCACACGCGTACACGAGTTACGGAGCACGCTCAGTCTGCACACTACTCTTCCCGTCCCCCGGACCTCAGGCTCCGCCCCCGCACACTGCACGGGCATACTCAGGATACTAACAAGACTCACCTGGCCTGTTATGCCTGCACCAATCTGCAGTGTCTCCCTGTAGCTCCTCCTGTCCCGCCTCCGTTCCTAATTGGACCTTCCTGCTTTATCTAGCTCCTCTCTGCTCTCAGTCTTTGCTCGACATAGTCTCTGTATGGAAGTACTTCTGGATTCTCTCAGTGTTTTCACAGGTTCTGACGCAGCTCGTACGACTACCCCCTCTGGCTCTCGATCTCGGCACTCCTTGGACAACGCTCACTCTGGTAACCCCTTGAACACGGCTTGGACTACGACCTATCTCCACTCTCCACTCCCTGACCTCGGCAAGGCATTCTTCATTCTATCTCTACAACCGGTACCGGCAAGTATTGTCTACCTTACTACACCTGGCCTGGCAACGCTTCATACCACACTCCGGACATGCTCCCTTTGCTGCAGGTGCGTGTATTACCACTTCCCCCTTCAGCACAGGGGACGGGTCTGGTCTGCGGGCAGCACCGGCGTAACATTATGTCGAGCCCACAAGACGCAGACCAGACCGAACTTCAACAGTTTCTTTCCAATCTGCTTCAGCAAAACCAGGCCATGGCGGATCAAATTGTGGCACTTACATGCCAGGTCGCAGTACTCTCAGACAGGGTACCGACCGCGACCCCGCCAGATGTAAGCCCCCACTCCGCAAGCGCAGTTAGCAGCTCAGATGTAAGGATTCCTCCCCCCAAGCCTTATGCAGGTGAACCGCAAGATTGTAGGGGTTTCCTAAACCATTGTGAGGTGCAGTTTGAAATGGCCCCCCATCTCTACAATACTGATCGCAAGAAGATAGTCTACATTTATAACCTCCTCACTGGCAGCGCCCTGGCTTGGGCTTCCCCAGTTTGGGAGCGACGTTCTGACCTTACCCAAGATTACCCGGCATTTAAAGCCGAGTTTCAACAAGTATTCGATTCTCCCGCTCGTCGGGAGATGGCATCTGTTTCTCTCCTCCAGATCACTCAGGGACGGCGAATGGTGATGCAGTATGCTGTGGAATTTCGGACTCTAGCAGCCGAGACTAACTGGGGACAAGAGGCTCTCGTCTCCGTGTTCTGGCAAGGCCTGGCAGATCCCATCAAGGATGAACTCTCTCGCCAATCCAGGCCGGATTAATTGGAGGTCCTCATTGATTTGGCTGTCCGAGTGGATCAACGTATCCAGGTACGCCGCTCAGAGCGTCAGCGCACTAGCGTCCATAACTTTTAAGTTCCGTTCTCCAGTACTCCCAGCAACACTCCTGCTCCCCCAAGTGCTACCATACCTCTTCGTCCTGCACTGGAGTTACCAGAGCCAATGCAATTGGGGGTACAATGCATCCGCACACCGATAACGGCAGTACCGCCACGCCGGGGGATTGTGTTTCTACTGCGGATCCATGGAACATCTGGTTTGGGAGTGTCCACTGCGTCCAGGAAACGGGAACACCCAGTGAGTACAGAGGGGCTCTCTCTGGGTGTAATGTCTCCACGTCCCCTTTCTAAAGGTAAACTCCCTAAGAAACTTACATTTCCAGTCTCCCTTTCAGGCGATAAGTTCAAGATTTCTACCGCCGCTTTCATTGACTCAGGATCTGGAGGAAACTTCGTGGATCTTGAATTCGCCAGGTTAAACCGCATACCACTCGTGAGAAAGAAGGTTCCCATCGCACTCGTCGGTATCGATGGACGTCCTCTTACCCGGCCCACATCTCCTTAGAGACGGCTCCCTTGCTTCTGTCCTCACATCTGCACAAGGAGATCTTAGTTCTCGATGCCATTCACGCTCCTGGGATACCCATCACCCTTGGTCTTCCTTGGCTACAGCTTAACAATCCTCTCATTGACTGGACTTCCTCTGCTCCCATTTCCTGGAGGCCGAGGTCAGGCGAGACTCATCAACTGCTGGCCAATACCTCTGTTCCCGAAGTTATTCTACTTTCCGTTTACCATCAATTCCGGGACGTTTTTAATAAGGTACAGTCAGACCTCTTGCCGCCACACAGGACTTACGATTGTCCGATCCAGCTAGTTCCAGGTTACTCCCTACCCAAGTCCAAGACCTACCCCTTGTCGTTACCAGAATCTCATGCTATGGATGAATATATCCAGGAGAATCTCAAAAAAGGCTTTATTCGTCACTCCAATTCCCCAGCAGGGGCTGGGTTTTTCTTCGTCAAGAAAAAGGACGAGTCGTTGAGGCCTTGCATCGACTACAGGGGTTTAAACCACATCACAATTAAAAATCGTTACCCCCTTCCCCTTATTACCGAACTGTTCGATAAATTACAGGGGGCCAAGATTTTTTCCAAGTTGGATCTGCGTGGTGCCTATAACCTGGTGCGCATCAGGAAGGGGGATGAATGGAAGACGGCCTTCAACACGCATAGTGGACACTACGAATATCTGGTAATGCCTTTCGGCTTATGTAATGCTCCCGCTGTCTTCCAGGATTTCATCAACGACGTCTTTCGTAAGGTACTCAATATTTTTGTTATTGTATACTTGGATGATATCCTGATTTTTTCCAAAGATCTCCAGGACCATATAGGCCACACCTCCTACGTCCTTTCCCGTCTCCGTGAACACCATTTGTACGCCAAACTGGAGAAGTGCACCTTTCATCAGACCTCTACTCCGTTCCTGGGGTATATCATTTCCGATGAGGGGTTTATGATGGACTCCGGTAAACTTCAAGCAGTCACTGAATGGCCAAGACCCAACTCTCTCAAGGCCATACAATGTTTTTTGGGGTTCGCTAATTACTATCGTAAGTGTATACGGAGTTTTTCCACCATTGTGGCACCCCTCACTGCGCTCACCAAAAAAGGAGCTGATCCTTCTGCTTGGTCATCCGAGGCCATCTCCGCCTTCGAGACACTCAAGGAGGCCTTTATATCCGCACCTATTCTCCGTCATCCCAACATCGAACTTCCCTTCGTCCTGGAGGTCAACGCTTCTGATTGCGGCGCTGGTGCCGTTCTTTCCCAGAGACCCACGCCCCAAGATAAGTTACATCCCTGTGCATATTTTTCCAAGAAATTCTCGTCTGCCGAGAGGAACTATGACGTGGGTAACAGGGAACTTCTGGCCGTGAAGATGGCTCTTCAAGAGTGGAGACACCTGCTGGAGGGGTCGAAAGAGCCGTTTACTATTCTCACGGACCACAAGAACCTTCTTTACATAGAGAACGCTCGACGCCTTGGTCCACGACAGGCTCGTTGGGCTCTTTTTTTTTCTCGATTTGATTTTCACCTTTCCTATATCCCCGGGACCAAGAACGTAAAGGCAGACGCACTCTCCCGAATACATTCTTCTGAAGAGAGGCCAGAGGAATCTTTGGAGACTATCCTTCCACATGAGAGGATTCTCGCCACGTCTTCTTTCAAGAATCTTGACAAGATTTTGCACTCCCAGAGACGCGTTCCCAAGGACTTGGTCGTTCCTGACAATAAACTCTTTGTACCATCCAAATTTGTTCCAGAGGTCCTGTCTTGGGGTCACTCCTCTAAATCTGCAGGTCATCCAGGTTTTAAGAAGACTACTGATCTCATTCATCGGAATTTCTGGTGGCCAAGGATGTCTCAAGATATTCTGGAGTTTACCCGCGCATGCCCCACGTGCGCTCAAAGCAAGACTCTCCGTCAAAAGCCTCAGGGTTTTCTGTTACCCCTTCCAGTTCCCGACCGCCCCTGGTCCCACATTTCGATGGACTTCATTGTGGAGTTGCCCAGGTCCAGAGGAATGAACACTATCTTGGTGGTCGTGGACAGGTTCTCGAAGATGTCCCATTTCATTCCACTTAAAGGATTACCCACCTCCCCCGCCCTTGCTGATATCTTTACGGAGCAGATTTTCCAGATTCATGGGATCCCTTCATCCATTCTTTCTGACAGAGGTTCTCAGTTCGTATCCAAATTTTGGAGAGCTTTCACGAAGAGATTGGGCATCTCTTCTTCTTTCTCTTCCGCCTATCATCCTCAGTCCAATGGACAAACGGAGAGAATCAATCAATCCCTGGAGAAGTACCTGAGATGTTTTATATCCGATTTCCAGGATGATTGGGCTCAACTCCTCTCTTGGGCAGAGTATGCCGTCAAATCTGCAAAAAACGAGTCCACCCGGGAGTCGCCCTTCTTTATAAATTATGTGTTCCACCCTCCCTGTCTTCCCATCCCCAACATTCCTTCTGGAGTACCAGCCGTAGATGAACACATTTCTTCCCTCCAAACCGCATGGTCCAGGATTCAGTCTACCCTTCTCAACTCCTCCCGCAGATCGAAACTACAGGCCGATCGTCGTCGTCGTTCGGCGCCCAGTTACAAACCAGGGGATTTGGTATGGCTATCCTTTAGGAATATCCACCTCAAGGTACCATCTCCTAAACTGGCACCTAAGTTCCTGGGTCCCTTCCCTATTTGTGAACAAATCAATCCCGTGGCATTCCGGCTCCAACTACCACCCAGTATGAAGATTCCCAATGTCTTTCATGTGTCCCTCTTAAAACCATTTATCTCCAGTCACTTCTTTCCGGATGAGACTCGTAAACCGGATCCCATTACTGTACAAAATAACGAGGAATACGAAGTTCACTCCCTTTTGGATTCTCGCCTATCCAGGGGTCAGCTCCAGTTCTTGGTGCAGTGGAAGGGCTTTGGCCCTGAAGAGAGATCCTGGTTACCTTCAAATGACATTCATGCCCTTGCCCTTCTTCAGTCCTTCAGGAAAAAGTTTCCAGAGAAACCGTTCTTGGACCGTCCTGAGGCCGTTCCTGAAGAGGGGGGTACTGTCAGGAATCGGCGTTCTCCTCGCTCCCCACACAGAGCACTCCCTCCCCACAGGGAGCCCCTGGACACACAAAACAATCCTGCCTTACCGGCCTCCACGGCTCCTCGCCCCTGCCGCCGTCGCGGGATCACTCCCCTCGGCGATTCCTCTGCTCAGCGCCGGGCGCGCCCACGCCCTCCTGCACACACACCTGCACCATCCACTGGTTCGGTTCACACGCGTACACGTGTTACGGAGCGCGCTCAGTCTGCACACTCTTCTTCCCGTCCCCCGGACCTCAGGCTCCGCCCCCGCACACTGCACGGGCATACTCAGGTTACTAACAAGACTCACCTGGCCTGTTATGCCTGCACCAATCTGCAGTGTCTCCCTGTAGCTCCTCCTGTCCCGCCTCCGTTCCTAATTGGACCTTCTTGCTTTATCTAGCTCCTCTCTGCTCTCAGTCTTTGCTCGACATAGTCTCTGTATGGAAGTACTTCTGGATTCTCTCAGTGTTTTCACAGGTTCTGACGCAGCTCGTACGACTACCCCCTCTGGCTCTCGATCTCGGCACTCCTTGGACAACGCTCACTCTGGTAACCCCTTGAACACGGCTTGGACTACGACCTATCTCCACTCTCCACTCCCTGACTTCGGCGAGGCATCATTCACTCTATCTCTACAACCGGTACCGGCAAGTATTGTCTACCTTACTACACCTGGCCTGGCAACGCTTCATACCACACTCCGGACACGCTCCCTTTGCTGCAGGTGCGTGTATTACCACTTCCCCCTTCAGCTCAGGGGACGGGTCTGTTCTGCGGGCAGCACCGGTGTAACAGTATCACGGACACGTCATCTGTACACGCTGGTGTCCCTCTGTATCACGGACACGTCATCTGTACACGCTGGTGTCCCTCTGTATCACGGACACGTACATGTGGTCTGTACGTCCTGGTGTCCCTCTGTACCACTGTCACGTACATGTGGTCTGTACACACTGGTGTCCCTCTGTATCCAGGACACGTACATGTGGTCTGTACGCCCTGGTGCCCCTCTGTATCACGGACATGTACATGTGGTCTGTACGCCCTGGTGTTCCTCTGTATCACGGAAATGTACATGTGGTCTGCACGCCCTGGTGTCCCTCTGTATCACGGACACGTACATGTGGTCTGTACACCCTGGTGTCCCTCTGTATCACGGACACGTACATGTGGTCTGTACGCCCCGGTGTTCCTCTGTATCACGGACACGTACATGTGGTCTGCACGCCCTGGTGTCCCTCTGTATCACGGACACGTACATGTGGTCTGCACGCCCTGGTGCCCCTCTGTATCACGGACACGTACATGTGGTCTGCACACCCTGGTGTCCCTCTGTATCACGGACACGTACATGTGGTCTGTACGCCCCGGTGCCCCTCTGTATCACTGACACGTGCATGTGGTCTGTACGCCCTGGTGTTCCTCTGTATCACGGACACGTACATGTGGTCTGCACGCCCTGGTGCCCCTCTGTATCACTGACACGTGCATGTGGTCTGTACACCCTGGTGTCCCTCTGTATCACTGACACGTGCATGTGGTCTGTACGCCCTGGTGTTCCTCTGTATCACGGACACGTACATGTGGTCTGCACGCCCTGGTGTCCCTCTGTATCACTGACACGTACATGTGGTCTGTACGCCCTGGTGTCCCTCTGTATTACGGACACGTACATGTGGTCTGCACGCCCTGGTGTCCCTCTGTATCACTGACACGTACATGTGGTCTGTACGCCCTGGTGTCCCTCTGTATCACGGACACGTACATGTGGTCTGCACGCCCTGGTGTTCCTCTGTATCACTGACACGTACATGTGGTCTGTACGCCCTGGTGTCCCTCTGTATCACGGACACGTACATGTGGTCTGTACGCCCTGGTGTTCCTCTGTATCACTGACACGTACATGTGGTCTGTACGCCCTGGTGTCCCTCTGTATCACGGACACGTACATGTGGTCTGTACGCCCTGGTGTCTCTGTATCACGGACACGTACATGTGGTCTGTACGCCCTGGTGTCCCTCTGTATCACGGACACGTACATGTGGTCTGTACGCCCTGGTGTCCCTCTGTATCACGGACACGTACATGTGGTCTGTACGCCCTGGTGTCCCTCTGTATCACGGACACGTACATGTGGTCTGTACACCCTGGTGTCCCTCTGTATCACGGACACGTACATGTGGTCTGTACACCTTGGTGTTCCTCTGTATCACGGACACGTACATGTGGTCTGTACACCCTGGTGTCCCTCTGTATCACGGACATGTACATGTGGTCTGTACGCCCTGGTGTCTCTGTATCACGGACACGTACATGTGGTCTGTACGCCCCGGTGTCCCTCTGTATCACGGACACGTACATGTGGTCTGTACGCCCTGGTGTTCCTCTGTATCCAGGACACGTACATGTGGTCTGTACGCCCTGGTGTCCCTCTGTATCACGGACACGTACATGTGGTCTGCACGCCCTGGTGTCCCTCTGTATCACGGACATGTACATGTGGTCTGTACGCCCTGGTGTCCCTCTGTATCACGGACATGTACATGTGGTCTGTACACCTTGGTGTTCCTCTGTATCACGGACACGTACATGTGGTCTGTACACCCTGGTGTCCCTCTGTATCACGGACATGTACATGTGGTCTGTACGCCCTGGTGTCTCTGTATCACGGACACGTACATGTGGTCTGTACGCCCCGGTGTCCCTCTGTATCACGGACACGTACATGTGGTCTGTACGCCCTGGTGTTCCTCTGTATCCAGGACACGTACATGTGGTCTGTACGCCCTGGTGTCCCTCTGTATCACGGACACGTACATGTGGTCTGCACGCCCTGGTGTCCCTCTGTATCACGGACATGTACATGTGGTCTGTACGCCCTGGTGTCCCTCTGTATCACGGACATGTACATGTGGTCTGTACGCCCTGGTGTCCCTCTGTATCACGGACATGTACATGTGGTCTGTACGCCCTGGTGTCCCTCTGTATCACGGACACGTACATGTGGTCTGTACACCTTGGTGTTCCTCTGTATCACGGACATGTACATGTGGTCTGTACGCCCTGGTGTCCCTCTGTATCACGGACATGTACATGTGGTCTGTACGCCCTGGTGTCCCTCTGTATCACGGACATGTACATGTGGTCTGTACGCCCTGGTGTCCCTCTGTATCACGGACACGTACATGTGGTCTGTACGCCCTGGTGTCCCTCTGTATCACGGACACGTACATGTGGTCTGTACGCCCTGGTGTCCCTCTGTATCACGGACACGTACATGTGGTCTGTACGCCCTGGTGTCCCTCTGTATCACGGACACGTACATGTGGTCTGCACGCCCTGGTGTCCCTCTGTATCACGGACACGTGCATGCGGTCTGTACGCCCCGGTGTCCCTCTGTATCACGGACACGTACATGTGGTCTGTACACCCTGGTGTCCCTCTGTATCACGGACACGTACATGTGGTCTGTACACCTTGGTGTTCCTCTGTATCACGGACATGTACATGTGGTCTGTACGCCCTGGTGTCCCTCTGTATTACGGACATGTACATGTGGTCTGTACGCCCTGGTGTCCCTCTGTATCACGGACATGTACATGTGGTCTGTACGCCCTGGTGCCCCTCTGTATCACTGACACGTGCATGTGGTCTGTACGCCCTGGTGCCCCTCTGTATCACTGACACGTGCATGTGGTCTGTACGCCCTGGTGTCCCTCTGTATCAAGGACACGTACATGTGGTCTGTACGCCCCGGTGTCCCTCTGTATCACGGACACGTACATGTGGTCTGTACGCCCCGGTGTCCCTCTGTATCACGGACACGTACATGTGGTCTGTACACCTTGGTGTCCCTCTGTATCACGGACACGTACATGTGGTCTGCACGCCCTGGTGTCCCTCTGTATCACGGACACGTACATGTGGTCTGCACACCCTGGTGTCCCTCTGTATCACGGACACGTATATGTGGTCTGCACACCCTGGTGTCCCTCTGTATCACGGACACGTACATGTGGTCTGTACTCCCTGGTGCCCCTCTGTATCACGGACACGTACATGTGGTCTGCACACCCTGGTGTTCCTCTGTATCACGGACACGTATATGTGGTCTGCACACCCTGGTGCCCCTCTGTATCACGGACACGTACATGTGGTCTGTACACCCTGGTGTCCCTCTGTATCACGGACACGTACATGTGGTCTGGACGCCCCGGTGTCCCTCTGTATCACGGACACGTATATGTGGTCTGTACACCCTGGTGTCCCTCTGTATCACGGACATGTACATGTGGTCTGTACGCCCTGGTGTCCCTCTGTATCACGGACACGTACATGTGGTCTGCACACCCTGGTGCCCCTCTGTATCACGGACACGTACATGTGGTCTGTACGCCCTGGTGTCCCTCTATATCACGGACACGTACATGTGGTCTGCACACCCTGGTGCCCCTCTGTATCACGGACACGTACATGTGGTCTGTACGCCCTGGTGTCTCTGTATCACGGACACGTACATGTGGTCTGGACGCCCCGGTGTCCCTCTGTATCACGGACATGTACATGTGGTCTGTACACCCTGGTGTCCCTCTGTATCACGGACACGTACATGTGGTCTGCACGCCCTGGTGTCCCTCTGTATCACGGACACGTACATGTGGTCTGTACGCCCTGGTGTCCCTCTGTATCACGGACACGTACATGTGGTCTGTACGCCCTGGTGTCCCTCTGTATCACGGACACGTACATGTGGTCTGCACGCCCTGGTGTCCCTCTGTATCACGGACACGTACATGTGGTCTGTACGCCCTGGTGTCCCTCTGTATCACGGACACGTACATGTGGTCTGCACACCCTGGTGTTCCTCTGTATCACAGACACGTACATGTGGTCTGCACACCCTGGTGTCCCTCTGTATCACGGACACGTACATGTGGTCTGCACACCCTGGTGTTCCTCTGTATCACAGACACGTACATGTGGTCTGCACACCCTGGTGTCCCTCTGTATCACAGACACGTACATGTGGTCTGTACGCCCTGGTGTCCCTCTGTATCACGGACACGTACATGTGGTCTGCACACCCTGGTGTTCCTCTGTATCACAGACACGTACATGTGGTCTGCACACCCTGGTGTCCCTCTGTATCACGGACACGTACATGTGGTCTGCACACCCTGGTGTCCCTCTGTATCACGGACACGTACATGTGGTCTGTACGCCCTGGTGTCCCTCTGTATCACGGACACGTACATGTGGTCTGTACTCCCTGGTGTCCCTCTGTATCCAGGACACGTACATGTGGTCTGTACGTCCTGGTGTCCCTCTGTATCCAGGACACGTACATGTGGTCTGTACGCCCTGGTGTCCCTCTGTATCACGGACACGTACATGTGGTCTGTACGCCCTGGTGTCCCTCTGTATCCAGGACACGTACATGTGGTCTGTACGCCCTGGTGTCCCTCTGTATCACGGACATGTACATGTGGTCTGCACGCCCTGGTGTCCCTCTGTATTACGGACACGTACATGTGGTCTGCACGCCCTGGTGTCCCTCTGTATCACGGACACGTACATGTGGTCTGCACGCCCTGGTGTCCCTCTGTATCACGGACACGTACATGTGGTCTGTACGCCCTGGTGTCCCTCTGTATCACGGACACGTATATGTGGTCTGCACGCCCTGGTGTTCCTCTGTATCATGGACACGTGCATGTGGTCTGTACGCCCTGGTGTCCCTCTGTATCACGGACACGTGCATGTGGTCTGTACGCCCTGGTGTCCCTCTGTATCACGGACACGTACATGTGGTCTGTACGCCCTGGTGTCCCTCTGTATCACGGACACGTATATGTGGTCTGCACGCCCTGGTGTTCCTCTGTATCATGGACACGTACATGTGGTCTGTACACCCTGGTGCCCCTCTGTATCACGGACATGTACATGTGGTCTGTACACCTTGGTGTCCCTCTGTATCACGGACACGTACATGTGGTCTGCACGCCCTGGTGTTCCTCTGTATCACGGACACGTACATGTGGTCTGCACGCCCTGGTGTCCCTCTGTATCACGGACACGTACATGTGGTCTGTACGCCCTGGTGTCCCTCTGTATCACGGACACGTACATGTGGTCTGCACACCTTGGTGTCCCTCTGTATCACGGACACGTACATGTGGTCTGTACGCCCTGGTGTCCCTCTGTATCACGGACACGTACATGTGGTCTGTACTCCCTGGTGTCCCTCTGTATCACGGACACGTACATGTGGTCTGCACACCTTGGTGTCCCTCTGTATCACGGACACGTACATGTGGTCTGCACGCCCTGGTGTCCCTCTGTATCACGGACACGTACATGTGGTCTGTACGCCCTGGTGTCCCTCTGTATCACGGACACGTACATGTGGTCTGTACGCCCTGGTGTCCCTCTGTATCACGGACACGTACATGTGGTCTGTACGCCCTGGTGTCCCTCTATATCACGGACACGTACATGTGGTCTGCACACCCTGGTGCCCCTCTGTATCACGGACACGTACATGTGGTCTGGACGCCCCGGTGTCCCTCTGTATCACGGACACGTACATGTGGTCTGTACACCCTGGTGTCCCTCTGTATCACGGACACGTACATGTGGTCTGTACGCCCTGGTGTCCCTCTGTATCACGGACACGTACATGTGGTCTGCACGCCCTGGTGTCCCTCTGTATCCAGGACACGTACATGTGGTCTGGACGCCCTGGTGTCCCTCTGTATCACGGACACGTACATGTGGTCTGCACGCCCTGGTGTCCCTCTGTATCACGGACTCGTACATGTGGTCTGTACGCCCTGGTGTCCCTCTGTATCACGGACACGTACATGTGGTCTGCACACCCTGGTGTCCCTCTGTATCACGGACACGTACATGTGGTCTGTACGCCCTGGTGTCCCTCTATATCACGGACACGTACATGTGGTCTGCACACCCTGGTGCCCCTCTGTATCACGGACACATACATGTGGTCTGAACGCCCCGGTGTCCCTCTGTATCACAGACACGTACATGTGGTCTGCACGCCCTGGTGTCCCTCTGTATCACGGACACATACATGTGGTCTGTACGCCCCGGTGTCCCTCTGTATCACGGACACGTACATGCTGTCTGCACGCCCTGGTGTCCCTCTGTATCACGGACACATACATGTGGTCTGTACGCCCTGGTGCCCCTCTGTATCACGGACACGTACATGTGGTCTGGACGCCCCGGTGTCCCTCTGTATCCAGGACACGTACATGTGGTCTGGACGCCCTGGTGTCCCTCTGTATCACGGACACGTACATGTGGTCTGCACGCCCTGGTGTCCCTCTGTATCACGGACACATACATGTGGTCTGTACGCCCCGGTGTCCCTCTGTATCACGGACACGTACATGCTGTCTGCACGCCCTGGTGTCCCTCTGTATCCAGGACACGTACATGTGGTCTGCACACCTTGGTGTCCCTCTGTATCCAGGACACGTACATGCTGTCTGCACGCCCTGGTGTCCCTCTGTATCCAGGACACGTACATGTGGTCTGCACACCTTGGTGTCCCTCTGTATCACGGACACGTACATGTGGTCTGTACGCCCTGGTGTCCCTCTGTATCACGGACACGTACATGTGGTCTGCACGCCCTGGTGTCCCTCTGTATCACGGACACGTACATGTGGTCTGTACGCCCTGGTGTCCCTCTGTATCACGGACACGTACATGTGGTCTGCACACCCTGGTGTCCCTCTGTATCACGGACACGTACATGTGGTCTGTACACCCTGGTGTCCCTCTGTATCACGGACACGTACATGTGGTCTGCACACCCTGGTGTCCTTCTGTATCACGGACATGTACATGTGGTCTGCATACCTTGGTGCTCCTCTGTATCACGGACACGTACATGCGGTCTGTACACCTTGGTGTCCCTCTGTATCACGGACACATACATGTGGTCTGCACACCCTGGTGTCCCTCTGTATTACGGACACGTACATGTGGTCTGCACGCCCTGGTGCCCCTCTGTATCATGGACATGTACATGTGGTCTGCAAGCCCTGGTGCCCCTCTGTATCACGGACACGTACATGTGGTCTGTACGCCCTGGTGTCCCTCTGTATCACGGACATGTACATGTGGTCTATACACCCTGGTGTCCCTCTGTATCACGGACACGTACATGTGGTCTGTACGCCCTGGTGTCCCTCTGTATCATGGACATGTACATGTGGTCTGTACGCCCTGGTGTCCCTCTGTATCATGGACATGTACATGTGGTCTGTACGCCCTGGTGTCCCTTTGTATCATGGACATGTACATGTGGTCTGTATGCCCTGGTGACCCTAGGTAGCAAGGACACATACATGTGGTCTGTATGCCCTGGTGTCCGTACGTAGAGAGGACACATACATGTGGTCGGCACGCCCTAGTGTCCGTAAGTTGAGAGGACACATACATATGGCCTGTACACAGACCAGGAGAGACACAAACATTTCCCTTTCTTGCCTTTGAACTATTGCTACACTCAGGTGGGCTGGTTAGTAGCCATGCCTTCCTCCCCACAGGGATAAAGATCTTCCTGGCCGACACCCAACAGCGCTATCTGCTGGTAACACGCTTGCCCCTGTTACATACCTCCCCTGTGTGTGGGTAGCTACGGCTAGCCGCAACGGAAGCCCATCCCTCCACTCTCTCTTGGGACACAATTGTATCTCAAAAAGAGAGTGGCTGGAGCGAGAGACACCCCTCAGTTAGTCTGGGTCTGGAGTTTTCCATGGCTTTCGCCTTTAAGGCAGTTATCTGGTACTCGAGAGAGAGGAAGTCTAGCTACGTCTTTATCAGTTCGTGGCCAAGATATGTGTTGGTAGTTTAAGAGAACACCAGTTACACAAAGCCCTTGTGATTGGTGGAGATAACAAGCGTCTCTTCCAGTATGTGTTAGGCCTGGGACATAGTGATTTAATCAGTGCAGAGGTGCGCTGAGGCTCAGGGAAAGCGGTGCTTTCCCTGGCCTTACACAGTGCGCCATCCGTGGGCGTGTCGGGGGTGGGCCAGTGACGTCACGGAGCTCGTTCGCCCTCATTGGGTGAACCGCTCACGTGACTCCCCCTGCGCTCCAGTGAGCGCCAAATTTGAAAACTTCTTGAGACACACGCTTCCCCAAGCGTGCGGACGCATGCGCGAGCCCCTGCTAAAGCCGCTCTCATTGCGCCTGCAGGGGCTCAGTGTTGAGTGTGAGCGCGGCTCAGCACGGCTCAGCCTTGCTCACACCACTATGTCCCAGGCCTAAGTCGCTGGTGGACTTTTTCCAAGTACGGTCTTTCCATGACGTGATTCTTCTTCAGGGGTCCATGACTACTACCTTGGGCCGTATGGAGATTCCGCCATTCCCGGGACGAATCTTCCATTTACTCTAGGCTGCGGGGCATCTCGGCCCTCTTCTGTGGACGTGTCTACAACTTCCATGGTAAGCTGAGAACCTTTTTTCTGTCTCTTCCTCTTTACTTTGGAAGACTCTGGGACATCAGGGATACTGAGGTCCCTTTCTTTGCTTGAAATTTCTGCTTTTTCCCCTGCACCCACCATGCTTTTCATGCAGTTGCAGGTGGAAACATTCGGCGTTCAGCCGGGCTGCCCTTGCTGCTGGCGTTCATGTTCAAGGACGTAAGGACACTATTCTTCTGTGTGTCATGGGTCCAGACACCTCCAACATCCTGGGAGCATCAAATAGACATCCTCCTCATCATCAAAAGGCCTGAAGGGACACTTTTGTGTGTCCGGGTTCATTACAGTCACAACACATTTTGCCCTCAATTCTGGCACTTTCAGGTGCATTCTTCACACTGAACTCAGGAGGCGCTATTGCATCACTATTCTCTATATAGAAGAGAAATCCTGGGATTGCAGCGGTGCACAGCCAAGTAGGAGAGGGGACCAGCAAGGTGTGGCTTAAAAATATTTATTAGTATTACATGTTACCGGGGGGACACTCTGACGCGTTTCGGACAGGAATTGTCCTTTATCAAATTATCCGAAACGCGTTAGAGTGTGTCCCCGGTACCATGTAATACTAATAAATATTTTTAACCCACACCTTGCTGGTCCCTTCTCCTACTTGGCTGTGCACCGCTGCAATCCCAGGATTTCTCTTCTACATCAACCTTGAGCGTGCT
>NW_027454978.1:0-5000 GCF_040206685.1 Ascaphus truei | reverse complement strand
TGCCTGGGACTGAATAAACCAGGCATAGCCTGTTTAAAGGAACAGTACGTGACGCCTCATCATTTAACCTACCCTAAAAGACCGTGTTCTAAACAGTCCCGGACAAACGACGGAGCCCCGGAGTAAGCCGTTTGTCACATATGGTGGAGAATGCGGGCAGAGCACTAGGGGGTCTGCGGGTTGAAGAACTTTGAAAGAAAGAAAAAAAAAAAAAAAAAGTTTTTTTCATCCTCTGCAAACAAGATGGAAGACGTGGTGGGTGCGCTGGTACGCAATGTCGCTGCCCAGAAAGACGCAAATGAAATCCAGCAACAGCTGTTAATAGCCCAGCAAGAAACTAATGCAAACCAGCAGCAGACGAATGCAGCCCAGCAACAGCTGCTAATAGCCCAGCAAGAGATTAATGCAAACCAGCAACAGGCGAATGCAAACCAGCAACAGGCGAATGCAAACCAGCAACAGACGAATGAAGCCCTGCAAAACGCGAATGCAAACCAGCAAGAGACAAACCGCTTGCTGAGAGAGGAGCAACAGCGGTTCGCTCAGGGCTTACAGCAGGAACTCGAGATCCTGAGGGGGACTATCAGTAACCTTCCACTGGCAGCGGCAGCCCCAGTTCCGAAAATGACCAGGGCAAGCCACTACCTTCAGAAGATGGGACCCTCGGATGATGTGGAAGCCTATCTTCTCACGTTTGAACGCACGGCGCAGAGAGAGGGATGGCCAGAAGCTGAGTGGGCTGGTCTAATCGCACCCTTCCTAAGCGGCGAACCCCAGAAGGCTTACTTTGATCTAGAGCCAGCCGAAGCTAACGTCTATGCAAAATTGAAGTTCGAGATCCTCGCCCGCCTCGGCGTAACCACGGCTGTTCGCGCCCAAAGGTTTCACGCATGGTCCTTCACGATGGATAAAGCCACCCGAAGCCAGATGTATGACCTCATCCACCTCGCCCGGAAGTGGCTACAACCCGAGATCAACTCAGCCAGCCACATCGTGGAACGGTTGGTCATGGACCAGTTCTTGAGGAAACTTCCCTCTGCCTTACGCCGTTGGGTCAGTCGGAGTGACCCCCACAATGCGGATGAGCTTGTGGCCCTCGTAGAAAGGTACAATGCAGCAGAAGAGCACCCGCAACCCACAGTCGTGGAGCAACCCCACTACCCGAGGTTCCAGGACTCTTCCAGAGACGGTAAAAGGGTACCGGGGTTAAGGGGCGCTGAAGAGCGGCGACCACCTTCACGCAGCACCAGCAACAGTGGTTCGCACACTAAGGGCAATAGCCAACATGGGGAGCCGGGAAAAGGCTCTAAGTGGGACACAGACTATGTACCTAAATGTGTAAATTGTCATGAGAGGGGCCACACAGCAAAAATCTGCCCACTAAATGATGAGCCCATGCAATGCAACAGCGTGGAACCTTATTCGCTGTTGTCCCAATGTATGGGCCCTAGCCCAGAGGACCCCTTGAATAACCATCTGTGGGCATTTGTAAAGGTTAATGGTAAGAGGGTTCGGGCACTTCTTGACTCTGGGAGCATGGTCACACTAGTGTCCGAATACCTCTTGCCCATTAAGAAGAAACAGGGAAACAGTTCACAAAGAGTGGCAATTTGTTGTATACATGGGGATAATCATGAATATTCCACTGTTGATGTTTTTTTTGAAACAGAGTTTGGTTCTTTAGATTTCAAGGTGGGTATTGTACCCAAACTGGCACATGATGTGTTAATAGGGACCGACTTTCCCCATTTTCTAAAAATGTGGTCCCCCGCTCAGAATAGCGCCCAGAGTTCAATAGCGGACCATAACGAAGTATTAGAAGAAACAAATCCTTTCCCTTTTTCAGAAATGGAGGTTGACAAGGGCCCAATTAAGAAGGGGGAAAAGGAGGAGTGCTGTAAAATTCCCTTCCCCATCACTACTTTGGTAGGGAATACCCCAAATCAAGATGTTGAGCAGACACTTACCACCCCAGAACCGGATAAGACCCTCGCTGACCTAGAGGTCAGTCCTGGGAGTTTTAAGAAGGCCCAGTGGGAGGACCCCACATTAGCGGTAGCAAGGGGAAATATACGGGACCAGAATAGTACTCCTGGCCAACCAGATAGGTCACTTGCTTACCCCTACTTCGAGGTAGAGAACGACCTAGTATATCGGGTTGATAAAAGGAAATCAGTTACAACTAAACAATTGTTGGTACCACGGACATTCCGTAACGTAGTATTACACCTCGCACATAGTCATCCATTGGGGGGACACCTAGGGGTGGAAAAGACAAAAGAAAAGGTTCTCCGAAGCTTCTATTGGCCTGGGGTTCTGGCAGAAATTACGAATTATTGTTCCTCATGCCCAGAATGTCAGATCACCGCCCCGTTCAAGGCGTACCGCAGCCCATTGGTACCCCTTCCCATAATAGAGGTACCATTTGACCGGATTGCTATGGATCTAGTAGGACCCCTAATAAAGTCTGCTAGGGGACATCAGCATATATTGGTAATATTAGATTATGCCACCCGATATCCGGAGGCAGTTCCCCTACGTAGCACCTCTGCTAAAAACATAGCAAAAGAGTTAGTAGTTCTGTTTTCCCGGGTCGGGATTCCTAAAGAGATTCTATCTGACCAGGGAACACCATTTATGTCCCAAGTAACAAAAGAGCTATGTAAACTCCTAAAAATCAAGCATCTCAGAACCTCAGTCTATCATCCACAAACAGATGGTTTAGTGGAAAGGTTCAATAAAACCTTAAAGAGCATGTTACGGCGGGCGGTTGATAAAGATGGGAAAAACTGGGATTGTTTGTTACCGTACCTGTTATTTGCCATTAGGGAAGTTCCCCAATCATCCACAGGCTTCTCCCCGTTTGAACTATTGTATGGCCGTCACCCAAGGGGCTTACTGGATATAGCCAAAGAGACTTGGGAACACGAGGTTACCCCTTACAGAAGTGTAATAGAGCATGTTGCCCAGATGCAGGACCGCATTGCTGCAGTCCTACCCATAGTGAGGGAACACATGGAGAAAGCTCAAGAAGCACAGAGGAATACGTATAATAAGGGTGCTAGGGTCAGAATTTTTTTTCCAGGTGATAGGGTACTAGTTCTGGTTCCCACCGTGGAGAGTAAATTCCTTGCTAAATGGCATGGGCCATATGAGGTCTTGGAAAGAGTGGGAGAAGTAAATTATAAGGTAAGACAGCCAGGTAGGAGGAAACCTGAGCAAATTTACCATATAAACCTACTCAAGCCCTGGAAAGATAGAGAAGTCTTGTTAACCCTAGTACCCCCCAGGTCCGTCAGAGAATCAAGAAACTGACCCAGAGGTTAGCATAGCTGAAACCCTGTCTGTTCATCAGAAACGAGAGGTTCAGAATTTAGTGAGAAGAAACAAAGAAATCTTCTCTATACGGCCAGGTAGAACTAGCGTAATTGAACATGACCTAGTCTCTGAACCGGGGGTTCGAGTTAACCTTAAACCATACCGAATCCCAGAGGCCAAAAGAAAGGCTATAAGTTTAGAGGTTAAAAAAATGCTAAAACTAGGTGTAATTGAGGAATCCCAAAGTGGGTGGAACAGCCCTATAGTCTTAGTCCCAAAGCCAGATGGTACAACAAGGTTTTGTAATGACTACCGGAAACTAAACGCGGTGTCAAAATTTGATACTTATCCTATGCCCAGGGTAGATGAACTTGTAGAGAGACTGGGCAAAGCCCGATATCTCACAACCCTAGACCTAACAAAAGGGTACTGGCAGGTTCCCCTCACAGAAAGGGCAAAAGAAAAGACAGCCTTCTCAACCCCAGACGGCCTCTTTCAGTATAAGGTGTTGCCTTTTGGCTTACATGGAGCTCCCGCCACATTCCAAAGAATGATGGATAAAATTTTAAAACCACATGCTCGGTATGCTGCCGCCTACCTGGATGATGTGGTAATCCATAGTGAAGATTGGCAATCCCACCTTCCAAAGGTCCAAGCTGTGCTTGACGCAGTCCGGTCTGCTGGACTAACTGCTAACCCCGCTAAATGCACTATTGGTCTGGAGGAGGCCAAGTATCTGGGATATTCTATTGGCAGAGGTTTACTCAAACCCCAAAAACTCAAAGTGGAGGCGATACAAAATTGGCCAAGGCCAGTTACAAAAAAACAAGTAAGGACCTTTTTGGGGTTAATTGGGTACTATAGAAGGTTTATTCCCAATTTTGCAACTAAGGCAACCCCACTAACTGACCTCACAAAAGCAAGAGGACCGCTAATGGTAAAGTGGTCCCCCGAAACCGAACAGGCCTTTAGAAGCCTGAAAGAAGCTCTCTGTGCCCAACCAGTGTTGGTCACACCTGACTTCTCCAAAGAGTTCGTAGTCCAAACCGACGCATCTGAGGTAGGGCTGGGGGCGGTACTCTCCCAGGAGTCTCAAGGTGAGGAGCACCCCATCCTTTATTTAAGTAGGAAACTAAATCCCCAGGAGAAAAATTACTCCATAGTAGAGAAAGAGTGTCTCGCAATAAAGTGGGCTGTAGAGACGCTCAAATACTACCTGTTGGGGAGAAAATTCCGGTTGGTCACAGATCATGCACCCCTTACCTGGATGTGTCAAAACAGGGAAAAGAATGCTAGAGTGACCAGGTGGTTCCTAAGCCTACAACCCTTTAAATTTTCTGTGGAACACAGGTCAGGGCACAAACATGGCAATGCTGACGGGTTGTCAAGGATGCACTCCCTAATATCCATGGTCGCTCATCCCTCGAGGTCTGAGCTGGGGGGGAGGATATGTGACAGAAACCAGGGGATGGTAATAAATTCCGTATATAGGGCTCCCAGGATACTAGACAGTTTCTATCCTGTTTGGCCTGGGAGTGCAGCCTTATAATACATACACTCCATCCCACAGTTTGGCAAGCGCTGGAACTGAGGGATGAGAGATCCAGACCAGAGTTTGTCTGCTGCCTGATTTCTGTCACCTGTCATGTTAATTAGGAATCAGGTATGAAAGACTGATTTCA
>NW_027454977.1:32500-50647 GCF_040206685.1 Ascaphus truei | reverse complement strand
GAATTGGGCAGTTGGGTGGCCCCACTACCTTTCCGCTCGCCAAGAAGACGCCTCCCAAACAACAGAGACCATGCTATGTCTAGGCTCGCTTCGCTCCGCCGTAACCTACAAAGGAAACCGGAGACCAAGGAACACTTTGTGGCCTTCATGCAAAAAATCTTCCACAGTGGCCATAGAGTCGGCGCCCCCACTGAAAGAAGGCGAAGAATGCTGGTACCTCCCGTCGTTTGGCGTCTACCACCCCCCAGAAACCTGGCCAAATCCGAGTGGTATTCGACTCCAGTGCTCAGCATCAGGGAGTCTCCCTAAACGATGTTCTCCTCACCGGGCCGGATCTGACAAACAGTCTTCTGGGAGTGCTGATCCGCTTCCGCAAGGAACCTATCGCTGTAACCGCAGACATTCAACAGATGTTCCACTGCTTCCTTGTGCGAGAAGACAACCGTAACTACCTAAGATTCCTGTGGTACCAAGATGACGACATAGAAAAAGAAATCACGGAGTACCGCATGAAAGTACATGTCTTCGGGAACAGCCATCACCTGCAGTGGCAGCCTACGGCCTCAGAAGAACGGCCCAAGACAGAGAAGCAGAGTTTGGGAAAGACGCCAGGAGCTTCGTCGAAAGAGACTTCTATGTGGACGACGGATTAAAATCAGTTCCCACCGAAGAAGAAGCCGTAGATCTACTCAAGAGGACACAAAAGATGTTAGCAAAGGCCAACCTAAGGTTGCACAAAATAGCTTCCAACAGTGCCACAGTGATGAAGGCGTTTCCATGCAGATGATCAAGCACCAGATCTCAAGAATTTGGATCTGGGGACCGACACGCCTCCCATACAGCGGAGCCTAGGGATAAGCTGGAACCTTAAAACAGGACACCTTTACGTTCCAGGTAGCCATCGAAGAAAAACCCTTCACACGTCGCGGAGTCCTGTCCACCGTTAACAGTCTCTACGACCCGCTAGGATTCGTGGCCCCTGTCACTATACAAGGGAAGTCTCTCCTCAGAGAAATGTCCTTCGAAAAACAGGAATGGGACACCCCACTACCTCCAGAAAAACGGAAAGAGTGGGAAACGTGGAAACACTCCTTGAAGGCCCTCGAGCAACTTCAAATCCCACGCCCCTATTCACCTATATCTCTCACCGCCGCACACAGCAAAGAGCTTTGCGTGTTCTCAGATGCCTCCACCAAAGCTATAGCAGCGGTGGCCTACCTAAAAACCACGGACGTGGATGGAAGTTGCCACGTCAGGTTCATCCTTGGCAAAGCTAAGCTGGCGCCACAACCCGACCATACTATACCCAGACTAGAGCTGTGTGGTGCAGTGTTAGCAGTAGAACTGGCGGAGCTTATCGAGAATGAGATGGACAGCAAACCAGATGCCGTCAAACTCTACACAGATAGCAAGGTGGTGCTGGGATACATATACAACAAGAAGAGGAGATTCTACGTATACGTAGCTAACCGTGTAGAAAGAATCAGGAAATCAACTCAACCAGAACAATGGCACCACGTGCCCACAGATCAAAATCCCGCAGATCATGCCACCAGATCAGTACCCGCATCTCAACTGCAGAATACGTCGTGGCTCACAGGACCAACGTTTCTTGCGCAGCCTGCGGAAACACTACCAACCCCAGTTGGCGATTTTGAACTCGTGGATCCCGAAAAGGATACGGAGATAAGGCCCCCCACAAGTTTCCGTTGTACTCACCAATGTATCGCACAAAAAACGCATTCGGATCACACCGATTCCAACGCTTCTCAAGATGGACGGCCCTTCTGCGAGCAGTAGCCCATCTCGGGCATATAGCCTCCACCTTCCGCCAGACATCAGATGGTAAAACTACCGGCTGCCACGGCTGGCACATCTGCAAAGAGCTGCGCACCGTAGAGGAAATTACAAAGGCTAAGGAAACTGTTCTCGGTCATGTTCAAAGAGAAACGTATGCGGAAGAGATCAATTGCATTCGCGGAAAGAAGAGTGTTCACAAAAACAGTCCACTTTGGAAGTTGAATCCCTTCATCGACAACGACGGCCTCATGAGAGTAGGAGGCCGCCTCAATAAGTCCCAACTGAGCAGGGAGGAAAGCAACCCTCTCATCATCCCTGGCCGGCATCACATCGCCACTTTGTTGGTGCGCCACTACCACGAACAAGTCATGCATCAGGGACGACACTTCACTGAAGGCGCTATTAGGGCGGCGGGCATTTGGGTCGTTGGCATGAAAAGGTGCGTGGCCAGTAATCTCCACAAATGTGTTAGGTGCCGAATGCTGAGAGGCAAAAGCCAAGACCAAAGGATGGCGGATCTACCTATCGACAGACTTAATACAGAACCCCCCTTTACCTATGTAGGACTCGATGTATTTGGGCCCTGGATGATCATCTCACGTAGAACTAGAGGCGGGCTAGCAAACAGCAAACGATGGGCGGTACTCTTCACCTGCATGAGCACACGAGCTATACACATCGAGGTTATAGAATCTATGGATGCTTCAAGCTTCATAAATGCCCTCAGAAGGTTCTTTGCAGTCAGAGGACCAGTTAAACAAATACGCTCCGATTGTGGTACCAATTTCGTTGGAGCATGCAAGGAATTACAAATAAACACTAAGGACAATAGAGACAATAGTATCCAAAGATACCTGCGCGACCAAGAGTGCACGTGGACATTCAACCCTCCTCACTCTTCTCACATGGGCGGAGCATGGGAACGCATGATCGGAGTGGTTCGGCGTATCTTGGATTCTATAATGCTAAAAACCGACCTGACTCGACTCACTCACGAAGTGCTAACCACATTCATGGCCGAAATATCAGCAATAGTCAATGCTAGGCCCTTGATCCCAGTGTCAACAGATCCAGAATCGCCAAGTATTCTGACACCAGCAATGCTGTTAACCCAGAAAGTAGGGAACATCTCCACCCCAGTCGAAAACTTCCATTCTAAGGATTTGTACAAACGACAGTGGAGACAGGTGCAGTACTTGGCCAACACATTTTGGTACCGCTGGAGACGCGAGTATCTGGTGACACTTCAAGAACGCCACAAATGGCAAACAGTTAAACCAGATATCCAAGTGGGGGATGTGGTCTTGTTGAAAGATAAACAGGTGGCAAGAAATGAATGGCCCATGGGACTTATAATAAGAACTATCCCAAGCGAAGACGAAAGGGTTCGCAAAGTGGAAGTACGAGTGGCCCAGAATGGGATCGTTAAAACCTTCCTAAGACCCATTACAGAGACTATCCTTCTAATGCCCAAATCGGACTGTGATGGGGAAAATCTGGTTACCAGTGCCGTGGACTTTTAAGAGACATTGTGGTGCATCAAGCTAACCAAGAGCTACGCACCCACCTGGCTTCCCTTACTGGAAGGCCTGGCCAAAGGACTTTGATGCCAGTGGTACCAGCCGGTATCACATTGCTATGGAAATATGGACCTTTGCAGTATATTGTTATGTTGTATGTATTGCACATATGTTCCACATAGCTTGCCATATAGTGGTATCTACAGATACCAGACGGGGAGTGTTATGGAACAAGAGCCACATTTCTGACTCACCCCCCTCTCTCCTTTGCAGCTTCTGCCTGTCAGATTTTATTCCCAGCTGCATGGAGTCTGCAGACACATACTGTGCCTGTGTGGCTTGCAACAATGTTGCATTCCTTGCCTGCGAGCATGACATCAGTGAGCTGCTACAGCAGTTTCTGAGATCCTCACCAGAATGGGCTAGTCTGCCCCCCCTCCTGTTTGTTCAGACATGGTCTGCCCCTAGACTTTTCCTTTGCCCACACCGCACCTCACTTCCTTTTCAACCCTGGAGACAGTGAGTAAAGAACCTTTCTCTGTTTATCCCCCTTGGTGAGGCCATCTCTTTTTACCGGTTCCTAACTAATAATCACCAATACACACCATCCACAAGCATCTGTACCCTGCTACCTTTTCCCAATAAAGTGGAGGAAATATTACAGGACTTGGAGTGATTTAAAAGGGAACTGTGTTAATGCTATCGGGAGCCATTTATACCAACGTGCCCTGGCTTCAGAATAAAGACACAGAAACCTATTGTGGGGGTCCCTTTTCTATTCGCTTGAGGTAGAGGTGTTACATGTATATAGACTTTTACTTATAGCTGTATATGGAGTTGCTAAACTTTGGCTGAATAAAATTCAAGTCTCCTGTCGTTACCTCTACGTGCATCGCCTACAGACACATGTAGGAATTGGATGTACTGCAAGTCTCCCTTCATCATGGGATCTTACTGAAAAAATATTTTCATATTTAATTGAGGCGAAGCAAATACCCAACCCCCGAACGGAAAAGGGATGTGCAGTGTGCGGAGCCAAAAGATTCATAGTTATATGCTTGCTCTTGCCTTAACAAAAGATTTATGATGAACTCGTTGCAATGCTAAAGGCATATTTCTCACCTACAGTACCATATTTGTCATCATCCAGTAATTTCAGTCTCGCAAATTGAATCAGGGGGTAATAAGAGCACACATATACATATGTATATCTTTATTGATACAGCACCCACAGCTGTACTCAGTGCTTGACAGAGGGGCAATACAGTACAGGGAACTATAATACAATAAGTGCAACAAACCAGATCAGATAATAGTAACGTAATTCCCTGCCCTTTGAGCTTACAATCTAAGTGGTATGTTGTCATAGGGTGACCAGATTTTGAAAATAAAAAACCGGGACACACAAAAAAAATTATTAATACAACAAATGACATGACTAAAAAAAAAAGCTGTGTGCTGTGCACGCGCATAGTAAGTGAAACTTCTTTGACTTTTGTCACAGAAATTGTATTTGTATTGGGGATGTTTTAATTAAACATCAAAATACAATTTCATTGACAAAACGCAAATAAATTTGACTTATAATGCACGTGCTCGGCACACATCCCCTGTATTAGCTATTTGCACTAAGTGTGAATTCCTCGTGTGTATGTGTGTCAGCCAGTGTGTGTATGTGTGTCAGTCAGTGTGTGTGTGTGTATGTCAGTCAGTGTGTATGTGGGTCAGTCAGTGTGTGTGTGTGTGTCAGTCTGTGTGTGTGTGTATGTGTGTCAGTGTGTTTATGTGTGTCAGTCAGTGTGTGTGTGTCAGTGTGTGTCAGTCAGTGTGTGTGTGTGTCAGTCAATGGGTGTATGTGTGTGTATGTGTGTGTCAGTCAGTGTGTATGTGTGTGTCAGTCAGTGTGTGTATGTGTGTCAGTCAGGGGGGGAATGTGTGGCAGTGAGTGTGTGTATGTGTGTCAGTCAGTGTGTATGTGTGTCAGTCAGTGTCAGTCAGTGTGTCTGTGTGTGTGTCAGTCAGTGTCTGTATGTGTGTCAGTCAGTGTGTGTGTATGTGTGTCAGTCAGTGTGTGTATGTGTGTCAGTCAGTGTGTGTGTATGTGTGTCAGTCAGTGTGTGTGTATGTATGTGTGTCAGTCAGTGTGTGTGTATGTATGTGTGTCAGTCAGTGTGTGTGTATGTATGTGTGTCAGTCAGTGTGTGTGTATGTATGTGTGTCAGTCAGTGTGTGTGTATGTATGTGTGTCAGTCAGTGTGTGTGTATGTGTGTCAGTCAGTCAGTGTGTGTGTGTGTGTGTCAGTCAGTGTGTGTGTATGTGTGTCAGTCAGTGTGTGTGTATGTGTGTCAGTCAGTGTGTGTGTATGTGTGTCAGTCAGTGTGTGTGTCAGTGTGGGTGTATGTGTGTCAGTCAGTGTGTGTGTATGTGTGTCAGTCGGTGTGGGTCAGTCAGTGTGTGTGTGTGTGTGTGTCAGTCAGTGTGTGTGTGTCCTGCTGCAGCCAGGGGCGGGGTGTAACATTGCGCACCACCTCCCCCCCCCCCTTCCACAAATTCTGCGTACCCCTCCCCCCCCCCGCGGGGTACATGCGCCCGGCACGGGCATGAGTGACCGTGGGCGAGAGGTGAGGTTACCCGTCCGCTGCCCGGCCCGCCCGGTCACCCTTTCTTCCAGCAGCAGGAGTCTGCCCCCGGCGCCGAGCCCCTGTCCCGTGCGGGTTGTGCCCGGGTTTGCGCCGTGTGCCACCCAGGGGCCCGCGAATGCCCGCATCAGTGGAGGGCGGAATGGCGCCGTGTGGGGCGAACGGGAGCGTGTGGGGGGAACGGCGCCACTGCCAGCCGCTTCCGCGCATGTGTGGCGTCCGTCAGCGGCGCCATCACAACTGCGCATGCGCAGCATGGCAGCGGGCGGGAAACAGCGGCCGTTAGGAGCGGCGGCTATCGCCGCCGCATATGTCAGCTGTCGTGGGGGTGGGGGGGAGGTTTGGGGAGGTGCGTGCGGTGGCCATTAGGAGCGGCGCCGGCGGCTACCGCCGCCACCGCCGCATGTGACAGGGGACATGTGAGGGGAGCGGCGCACATTACGTGACGTCAATTCCGTTTCACATTTCGTCTCCCATCTCTCCAGTTTTGTCCCATCAGGACTAGGTGCCACTAAAGAAGTTTCCCTTCAAAAAATATATTAGAATGATATTTATCTAATAGTGTCACCATTGATGCTGTATTATTCATTCTACCTTCTTCCCCATTCTCTCTCTACTTTCCTCCCATTCTCTCTATCCCGCCCCTCCCCATTTCCTCTCATCCTCCACCCAATTCTCTCTCGCCCTCCACCCAGTCTCCCTCTCCCTCCCCTCCCTATTCTCTCTCCCTTCCCTCCCCCCATTCTCTCATTTTCCTACCCCTTCCCACCCAATCTATCCCTTCCCTTCCCCCATTCTCTAACCACTCCCCTTCCCTCCCTCCCCCCATTCTCTCCCTTCCCTCCCTCCCCCATTCTCTCCCTTCCCTCCCCCCATTCTCTCCCTTCCCTCCCTCCCCCCATTCTCACCCTTCCCTCCCCTCTCTCCCGCATTCTCTCCCTTCCCTCCCTCCCCCCATTCTCTCCCTCCCCCCATTCTCTCCTCTCTCTCCATCCTCTATTCTCTCCCCCCCTCCCTCGTCCATTCCCTCTCCCTCCACCCTCCTCCATTCTCTCTCCCCCCCCCATTCTCTCTTTGACCTGCACAGACTCACAGCCACTGACCTGCACACACAAAGACTAACCAACACATACACATACACACGCTCTGAGGAGGAGCAGGGGGGGGGACTGTCTGGTCACCCTATGTCTGCATGGTTTTCTGCACAGGGTCTAATGTCCTGTCTCCAGCGATTTCTGCACAAACCCAATTGTCCTGTCTGTAGGGAATTCTTCACGGAGCCAATAGTCCAGTCTGCAAAGATTTCTGCACAGGGCCAATAGTCCTGTCTGCAAAGATTTCTGCACAGGGCCAATAGTCCTGTCTGCAAAGATTTCTGCACAGGGCCAATAGTCCTGTGTGCAGGGATTTCTGCACAGGGCCAATAGTCCTGTGTGCAGGGATTTCTGCACAGGGCCAATAGTCCTGTGTGCAGGGATTTCTGCACAGGGCCAATAGTCCTGTGTGCATGGATTTCTGCACAGGGCCAATAATCCTGTCTGCGGCGATTTCTGCACTGGCCCAATTGTCCTGTCTGTAGGGATTTCTGCACGGACCCAATAGTCCTGTCTGTAAGACGGACACACACACCACACGCCACACACACTGGGGTTTATGCAGAGAGGATCGAAATGGAAATTGCGCCATCTTCTGGCCAAAAAACTCGCCAGAAAACTTTTTACTCCCGAGAAAATGGCGCGATTTTTAAAATCCGCCAGAACAGTTTTCTGAAGTGTAAAAGTCGCCAAACACGTGACGAGAACCTGTAACTCGCCATGCTAATATAGCGTGCAATTCCAGAAGGACCGAAGCGCTGGAACGCGCCATTCTGCCCTATAATATGGCGTGTTCCAGGTCTCCAGAAAAACTTGGCAATTTGACTACCATCTGCTAAAAGAAGGTAAAGGCGCTTTCTGCATACGGCCATAATTTATGCCAAATCTGTGGCTATTTTATTGCCGTTTTCCCAGTAAATCACGATCCTCTCTGCATAAGCCCCACTGTGTGTGTGTCCTACCTTTCACTCTGGAGCATGGGAGGGGGGGGGGGGGGGGTGGAAGCCATCTTGACTGGCATTACAACGTTGCCACTGTGAGACATTAACTTTTAACATCTGTGATTTATTTGTACACTTTTATCCTCCAGTACTTTTGAACCTCTCCTCCTGCATCTCACTATGCCCTCACTATTTCTTTTTCTGTTTACTGTTTCCTCACTCCTTTGTGAGCATTTCTGTTCTCTAAAACATCTCCACTCCCCACTGCACCATTATTTATACACCTCTCTCCCAACAATTTCTTTACCCCTCAATAAAAAACACCCACACAAATCCTCTATTCACACCCTCTATCTACTCCTTCCTGCTGCTGGGGATCTTCCCTAAGCCTGAAGCCAGACATACACACCTGATCTCACTCATGCCTCCCTGCCACCTCTTCCCCTGTAAATGGTGTTAACCTTTTCATTTAACACTGATCTTCCTTACATTTTACCCCACAAATCAAGAATCCCAATAGCCTGCCCTCATGGCTAATGTCACACACTCAGTCACTCCTACCACCCATTGTGACCAAACACTGCCATCTACAGCACTTACTCCCTCACCTGCTGTCTCTGTAAGTTTCCCATTAAACCCCTTAGATTGTAAGCTCTTCGAGGCAGGGATTTCCTATCCTATTGTCTGATTTTGCTGCACTTATTGTATAATTATAATTCCCTGTACTGTATTCTTTGTGAAGCGCTGAGTACACTTTTGGCGCTATATAAATAAAGACATACAATACAATACTGGCAGCAGGCACCTCACTTCCGGCTCTCACTGCTGCGGTTCTGCTGACACTAACCCCGCCCCCACCCTCTGCAATCAGACCGGCCTCCGCTCTCCTCCTGCTCTTCTCTCTGCCTGCATTCTTTGCTCTCTGCAGCCCCCCTGCGTTGATGGCCAAAACCGGAACAGCCCCCAAAAAACGGGGCATTTTAAAGCAGAAATACAATAAAGTTGGAGCGCAGAGAGAGAAAGGGGGGTGTTAGACAAAATCACTTTAATGGGTAAAATAACATTTAAAACTTACAATTAGTAAAGCTGCATCGCCCATGGGGTTCCCAAGCCTGTCCTCACTAACACTGCCTCCCTCGGCAGTGTCCTACTGCGAGTCGCTGCCCTGCTACAACCCGGAAGTAGAAGTCCAATACAGGGCTCTCTCGCGAGATCACTACTCAGGAAGTGCTGGCTCTGGCTGGATAATAGAAATGAACCCCCGATAGGCTATAGGTACCACTCTCCAAGACCGAGTGTGTACCCTATATTCTATGCAACCCTGTATTGGACTTCTACTTCCGGGTTGTAGCAGGGCAGCGACTCGCAGTAGGACACTGCCGAGGGAGGCAGTGTTAGTGAGGACAGGCTTGGGAACCCCATGGGCGATGCAGCTTTACTAATTGTAAGTTTTAAATGTTATTTTACCCATTAAAGTGATTTTGTCTAACACCCCCCTTTCTCTCTCTGCACTCCAACTTTATTGTATTTCTGACTGTTGTCCCGGGTGATCGCCGGAGGATTTGGGAGCTGCGGGGGAGAGGTGGATAAACAGAGATATCCAGGAGAGAACAGACGAGCGCAGTCTCCTTTTCTGCTGGGCATTTTAAAGCAGGCCTGCACAACACGCGGCCCGCCCTGTACTCATTGTGCGGCCCGCGGCGGCTTTCCCCGTCCTCCTCCCTCCCGATCCTCCTCTCCCGGCCGAGAGTCCCCCCCTCCTCTCCCGGCCGCGGGTCCCCCCCTCTTCTCCCGGCCGCGAGTCCCCCCCTCCTCTCCCGGCCGCGAGTCCCTCCTCTCCCAGCCGCGAGTCCCCCCCTCCTCTCCCGGCCGCGAGGCCCCCCTTCTCTCCCGGCCGCGGGTCCCCCCCTCCTCTCCCGGCCACGGGTCCCCCCTCCTCTTCCGACCGCGAGTCCCTCCCTCCTCTCTTGGTCGCGAGTCCCCCCCTCCTCTCCCGGTCGCGAGTCCCCCCCACCTCTCCTGCCCGGGAGCCGCGATCCCCCTCTCCCGCCCGGGAGCCCCGAGCCCCCTCCTCTCCCACCCGGGAGCCGCAAACCCGCTCTCAGGACTGCACGAGTGTGCTAGAGTGTGCTAGTCCTGCCTGCTCCGTGAGGTGCCGGGGGGAGGTGAGGTGCCATTGTGGGGAGGTGCCGTTGGGGGAGGTGAGGTGCAAGGTGGGGGGGTGAGGTGCAAGGGGGGGTTGAGGTGCAAGGGGGGGAGGGTGATGTGCCAGGGGGGGTGATGTGCCAGGGGGGAGGTGAGGTGCCAGGGTGTGGGAGGTGAGGTGCCAGGGGGGGGGGGAGGTGCAAGGGGGGGGTGATTAGAGGTGCAGGGGGGTGATTGGAACTGCAGGGGGGTGATTGGAGGTGCAGGGGGGTGATTTGAAGTGCAGGGGGGGTGATTTGAACTGCGGGGGGTGATTGGAGGTGCAGAGGGGGGTGATTGGAGGTGTAGGGGAGGGTGATTGGAGGTGCAGGGGAGGGTGATTGGAGGTGCAGGGGGGTGATGGGAGGTGCAGGGGGGTGATTGGAGGTGCAGGGGGTGATTGGAGGTGCAGGGGGTGATTAGAGATGCAGGGGAGGGTGATTGGAGGTGTAGGGGGGTTGATTGGAGGTGTAGGGGGGTGATTGGAGGTGTAGGGGGGGTGATTGGAGGTGCAGGGGGGGTCATTGGAGGTCAGGGGAGGGTGATTGGAGGTGCAAGGGGGGAGAATGATGTGAGGTGCAGGGGGGGAGAGTGATGTGAGGTGCAGGGGGAGAGTTATGCGAGGTGCAGGGGGGAGAGTGATGTGAGGAGCAGAGGGGAGAGTGATGTGAGGTGCAGGGGGGAGAGTGATGTGAAGTGCACGGGGGGATAAGGATGTGAGGTGCAGGGGGGATGTGTGTGGTGTGCAGGGGGGTATTGTGTGTTTGATGTGGAGGGGGAGTATTTGGTGAGGGGGAGAGATGTGGGTATGAGAGATAGATGGGGAGTATCGCAAAGGTTGATAGTGAGGGGTTCTGGGGGAGATATGAGGATGATGATGAGGGGTGCTGTGGGAGATATATGAGGATGATGGTGATGAGAGGTGCTGGAGGAGAGATGATGATGATGATGATGATGATGATGATGATGATGATGATTCTACCCGTGCGGCCCAATTTTTTTTTGCTTGGAGCAGTTCGGCCTTTCTCGCTTTACGAGTTGTGCAGGCCTGTTTTAAAGAATGCAGGGCAGCCAGGACTGTCCCGGCTAAACCAGGACATCTGGTCACCCTAATGTTGTGGGACTTACAAAGATCAGGGGAGGGAATCAGTGCAGTAAATGGCAGTGTTTGTGGAACAGTAGCTATTGAATAACTTAATTTAAAAGGTGAGTTTTAAGGGTTGTCTTGAAGGTGGGGAGAGAGAGTGCTTGGCATCTTGTCACAGATGCTCACAACAACCTGGACTAGACCGCTGGGCCGAGGTGGGGATGTATATATACCATCGCCCAGCAACCACGGGGGCAGATCCGGATAGCAGAGTTACTGATGTGTAGCCGGGTCAGGGTAGGTGTGAGGATTCGCCATTCTGGCGGTTCTGTCCCCTTACTCGCTCGTCTGGTTCCTGTGGCACTCAAGAGAGGCAACCGAACAGTGGTACTGACGCGCGGCGCACGGGCACTGCACGGGTCTCGTCGGCCTCCTCTGTTCCTGGACCCAGGGTGCGCTCCCGGTCCTGTGGCATCGGCCTCCCCGGTGGTCTGCGGTCCCTGCCTCTCGTTCCTGCCCCGACGTCAGAACTACACGGCGAAACTATACTCCGCGCTCCTCCTCGCGGGTCCCGCCTCCAGTCTTCGCCCCCGTACTGGCGCGGGCGTCGTGGCGCCCACTGATGGTGCGCGACTGGGTCGCCAGCGTGATGCACAGGTTGCGCGCACTCTGATGCAGTTTCAATCGGCTGTCTAATAGGACGCACCTGCGCGATCCAGCATCTGTTCTACTTCCTGGATACCTCCCATTGGTGGGAGGCCCTTTAAATATGCTCTCTGTACCCTCATACCTCGCCGAGCATAACTTGTGTGTGTGACGCTTATCTCGCTACTCTGTGCCTGTCTGCCTTACCTTGCTGCCTGACCTTGCCTGGAACCTTGGACCTTGTGATATTCTCCTGCGCTGACCTTTGGCTTTGGATACGACTACTCTACTCTCTCCTGCACTGACCCTGGCATTGGAATACGACGATGCTGCTCTCTCCTCCACTGACCCTGGCTTTGGCTCCACGACAACTCTACTCTCTCCAATCCTGACTCCAGCTACGTACCCCAACGATCCACTACTCTACACTCCTAGACCCGGCAAGTACCACGTTTACTCTGTCCCCTGACCCGGCCTGCAAGATTATCCTACACTCTAGACGCGCCCTCGTGGTTGTGGTCGGTGTTCTATACCAATACTTACCTTAGCCCAGGCACCCAGTTTCCCTTAGTGACTGTTGCCACAGTGGATCCTCTTACCCATCCCTTTTCCTCTACTTTCCCCTCCTTTTACAATGACAGGAATGTGAATGAAGAAGGAAAGGAAGGAGTCAAATGTCACTGTAAGACAATGTACTTTGGTGACAGGATCGATGGTCATACCGTTTACTGTAATGGAAAAGGGGGATAATAAGCCAGATTTTAGGGAAATATGAGGAGCTGAGTTGTAGACATATTAAGTTTAAGGTGGTATAACTGTATTATAACGTGCGTTTTGTCAAAATGGAAGCTTAAAATGTCAGATGTCGAAGGGTAGCTTACCAAACTTTCCCGCCCAAACAAAAATCTCGTCCCGCCAAGGAAGGTGTAGGTCTGTGAAATATGAAAGGGAAAATCATCAAAATGGCGTCCAGGAATGGCTGTGCGGTGATAAACTGTGTAACCAATATGGCGCTCCTTTGAAAACAGGATGCTGTGAACGAGTGCTATTAGCTATGCGGAGGCCCATGAGATAAAAGCTGAAGTGTAATAATTTTCCAGTGCAGAAAATGAAGAATGACATTATTGTTAATAAAGAAAGTTGAAGTGTGGACTGTGAGAAACCAGTTTGTAATGCGCAATGCTGTAAGCAACCATGTAATGATGAACATTTGGGATATGGGTGCTGCGAGTAAACCAAGTAATGATGAACATTTGGGATATGGGTGCTGCGAGTTGTCAGGTCATGTGGCCTGTTGCAAGGAAACTTTGAGTGACATCACTGTAGTGGGCCCAAATTCCCAGCCACTGAAAATGTCTGATATCATAGAGATTACGTTTCCGGCCAAGAAAAGTGTTGCAAGCATGCTAGGATGCAACTAATGGTAAAATCTGGGCAGAATGGCGCAAATATTTAACTCCTCCGCCCCTCAGACTCTCCAATGACCGTCTGATACACAGGGGATGAATCAGTGTGCGGATTTGTTAGGGGAGGGACCAACGTCTTTAGCCCCTCCACCCCCATGTGTGGCATAGCGGGAAGGACTATCACCGCACCGAAGCACATGAGGCTTCAGTTGCAGAGACCTTTCCAGACTGGGACCAGTACTGGGGTATTATTGCTGGAGATTTGTATTCCAATACAGTATGTCAGTTATACTCTCCCATGCATCATCCGCGGCAGCGGTAAAACATTTCTGGATCCTGGGTGTGGTCCTGATCGTGCCCCTTATGGGAAGAGACAACATGCAGGTCATCTATGATGGGAGATCCGATGGTGAGCTAGCCCCATCTACCCAGTGCCCAGGATGCGGGACTCCATATCTGCTGCCATTGGGAACATGGGCACCGAGCTCTGGGCCACCTTCCACTATCTCCCCAGGGGAAGCAAGGGAAATGGACGTCTCCAGCGCGGGGGAACCTATTGCCACCCCTGATATAGTGGTAGGGACCGAATTCCCTCAACAGTGGTTGGAAGAAGAGTCTGAGACCGCACTGAGCACCCCCAGGGACCTGGAAAGGTTGCTACAGTGGCAGTATCTTAAGATACACTTACTACCGTGAATTCTAGTCTGAGGGACTAAACGGATGATGTGATCATCGAAGAGATCATTGAGGACTCTTCCAACCTTTCCTAGGAATCTAAGGAGGTCTTGGATGAAGAAGTGGTGGCCTGCAACAAAGATCAGACACTGGCTTGTGTGGAGCAGGCCTGGGTCTTGTTGACCGAGGATCAGCACATGGATGAACCCTCCTCTGAGATGAAGGGTGCAGGATATGAGCCTGCAGCAAGGGGGTCAACTCAACTAAATGAGGTGGCCCTACCTTTTTTGATGAAAGACCGATCTTATTGTCACGGCTGTGCTCGCCACAAACCTGGGTCGGACCGCGTGGCTGAGGTGGGGTTGTAAAAGAACCGACCTTAGACCGCGCAGGCGGATCCGGATTGCGCAGTTCGTAGTCATACGTAGCAGGATCAGGATAGGAGAAGACAGCATCGTCGGTGGACACGCCAGGGTCAGGACTGGAGACATCAGGGTAAACGTTGTTCAAGCAGGAGTTCGGCAACAGGTAGTCAGGAGAGCCCCGCTTCAGCTTAGGAGCGCAGGAGTGGCTTCTGCGAGTGCGGCGACCATGGCCCATGGTACTGGTCTCACGAGGTGGTAGACAGACCAGAGTAGCATACCGCCTAGCTGCACTGGTAAACCAGTGCTTCAGCGCAAGAGTCCTGAGCGGGCTGGGAAATCCTCCGTTTCAGCGCAGGAACCAGGACACGGCCTCTGCAATAGGGAAAGAGCAGCAGGCCCCAGGAACCAGGAAGCTGAAGAAACACAGGGGAAACCTCCGCTTCAGCACAGGCGACAGGAACAGACCGCTGCGTGAATATAGCAGCCGGTCACAGGAAACAAGGAGCTGAAGTAACAAGGAGAGTACTCAGCTTCAGCACAGGAAACAGGAACTGACTGCTGCATGAGACTAGCAGCCGGTCACAGGAACCAGGGAGCTGAAGACAACAAGGAGAGTACTCCGCTTCAGCACAGGAACAGACCGCTGCGTGACACTAGCAGCCGGTCTCAGGAACCAAGGAGACAGACAAGACAAGGCTTATGGCAGAACACAGAGACATCCAGGAAGAACTATGCTCGGCAGGGAGCATTGTGGGAAAGCAGTACTTAAAGGTCAGAGAACCAATGGCAGAAGGGGCGTGTGGCAGTATTGCTTTGGTGAGAGAATCCAGGCTGCAGTAAATATCAGGGGAAGTGTTCCAGGACTGCACAGGTCTGCAAGGTAAGGCAAACAGTAAACCGAGGAGCGGATTCCTTACACTTATCCAGTCACTATGATAGCGCCTGACTGTGTGCCCTGTGAAGGTCCTCTTATCCCTTATCAACAGTGCTATGCTCCAAATTTGCGTCACTTACACCAGTGAGCATTTAGCCGGAAACATCTTTATAGGAGGAGGCAGAGATAGCGTAATACTATAATAAGATTTTTATCAAAATTTGCACAAATAACTTGCGTAGTTTCGCTTTTTGTTTGTTTCAATTACATTTCCCAGGTCGGACATGATATTAACCTTTACTTCTAAGAGATCTGTGTCAAATGTCTGAAGCAAGATAAATGTTTTCATACACAAGTCACTGTTGCAAATTGATGCACGTGAAAAATGTCACTCTGTGTTTGGAGCAAATTGCACCATTTTGACACACATCATTACATAGTTACATAGTAGATGAGGTTGAAAAAAGACATAGGTCCATCAAGTTCAACCTATGCTAAATTTAGACAACAGATACTTTATCCTATATCTATACTTACATATTGATCCAGAGGAAGGCAAACAAAAAACCCCATTAAGGGGAAAAATTAATTCCTTCCTGACTCCAAGAATTGGCAATCGGATGAATCCCTGGATCAACATCCTTCCCATGTATACTTATTTGGTATATCCCTGTATACCTTTCCCATCTAAAAAGATGTCCAAGCTTTTTTTGAACAAATCTATTGTATCTGCCATCACAGTCTCCATGGGTAATGAATTCCACATTTTAACTGCCCTTACTGTAAAGAATCCTTTCCTTTGTTGCTGGTGAAATTTCCTTTCCTCCAACCTTAAGGGATGCCCCCGAGTCCTTTGTACTGCCCGTGGGATGAATAGTTCTTTTGAAAGCTCCTTGTATTGTCCCTGAATATATTTGTATATAGTTATAATATACCCTCTTAGACGCCTTTTTTCTAATGTAAATAAATCTAATTTAGCTAGCCTCTCCTCATAAGTTAGAATGTCCATCCCCTTTATTAATTTGGTGGCTCTTCTCTGCACTCTCTCTAGTTCCATAATGTTTTTTCTTAGGATTGGTGCCCAAAATTGTACTCCATATTCAAGGTGTGATCTTACTAATGCTTTGTAAAGGGGCATAATTATGTTTACTTCCCTTCCATCCATTGCCCGTTTGATGCAAGATAAGATCTTGTTTGCCTTTGCATCTTTTGCATGACATTGGGCACTATTGCTAAGCCTACTGTCTACAAGCACTCCTAAATCCTTCTCCATCAAGGATTCCCCCAATATATCTCCATTTAATTTGTAAGTCGCCTTTTTATTCTTGCTTCCCAAATGCATAACCTTACATTTTTCTGAATTAAACCTCATCTGCCATTTACCTGCCCACGTTTCCAGTCTCTCCAAGTCCTTCTGAAGAGAAATTAAATCCTGCTCTGATTCTACTACCTTACACAATTTCGTATCATCAGCAAAGATGGAGACTTTGCTCTGGATCCCAACCTCAAGGTCATTAATAAACAAGTTAAAAAGCAGGGGTCCCAGTACCGATCCCTGAGGTACTCCACTCACGACTTTAGCCCAACTGAAAAAGTTCCATTTATGACAACCCTCTGTTGTCTGTCCTTTAACCAGTTTTCAATCCAGGTGCATATATTATTACTGAGTCCAATTTTCTTTATTTTGTACACCAACCTCTTGTGTGAAACCGTATCAAAAGCCTTTGCAAAATCTAAGTAGACCACATCAACGGCATTACCCTGGTCTAAATTCCTACTTACCTCCTCAAAGAAACAAATAAGGTTAGTTTGGCAAGATCTATCCTTCATAAACCCATGCTGACTATTACTAATAATTTTGTTTTCCATTAGGTATTCCGGAATATTATCCCGTATTAAACCTTCAAGTAGTTTCCCTACTATTGAAGTCAGGCTTACAGGTCTGTAATTTCCCGGTTGTGATCTAGCTCCCTTTTTAAATATAGGCACCACATCTGCTTTACGCCAATCTTGTGGTACTGAGCCTGTGGAAATGGAGTCCTTGAATATTAAATATAATGGTTTTGCTATTACTGAGCTGAACTCTTGGATGTATGCCATCGGGACCAGGTGCCTTGTTTACGTTAATTTTTTCAAGTCGCTTATGAACTTCTTCCTCAGTTAACCAATCGTTCATTAATATGGAGGTTGTGGCTTCCTCCTGTGGCACTACTATTGAACTTGATTCTTCCCTGGTAAACACAGAGTCAAATAATTTGTTTAATACCTCAGCTTTTTCCTTATCTCCAATAATCTGCCTGCCCATCTCACACTAAAAGGGTCCTATATTTTCTTTTCTCATTTTTTTGTTATTAAGGTACTTAAAGAACTTTTTAGGGTTGACCTTACTTTCTATTGCAATCCTTTTTTCATTATTCATTTTTGCTAATTTGATTGCCCTTTTGCAATTTTTATCACATTCCTTATAATTCTGATACGATGTCTCTGTCCCTTCTGATTTAAAGAATCTAAACGCCTTCCTCTTCTTGTCCATTTCCTCCCCTACCTGTTTATTTAGCCACATTGGTTTTGACTTATTTCTTTTATACTTATTACCCAAGGGTATACACTGATAAGTGTGCTTTTCTAACAATGTTTTAAAGACTGCCCATTTATCATCTACATTTTTCCTTCAAAAACATCATCCCAGTGTATTACTACTAGATTAGACCTCAGTTTATTCAAATCTGCCTTTCTAACGTTTAAAGCTGCAGTTCAGTCAATATCCTGCATGTGTGGTTTTTTTAATAAATCAGTTCTGTACTGTGAGAAAATACTTGTAGCGTTTTCTTTTTTTAAAAACAACAACTTTGAAAGACAATTTTTTATGTATTCTAATGTAACAAGCATTTTTGTTTCTATAGCAACCCTTTAGAA
>NW_027454977.1:0-27500 GCF_040206685.1 Ascaphus truei | reverse complement strand
TGTGTGTGTGTGTGTGTGTGTGTGTGTGTGTGTGTGTGTATATGTTGTGTGAGTAAAATTAAGTCTTAAGTAAGAATTTTTTAAATAAAAAAAAAAAGTTTCATAATTTTTTTATTTTTATTTGTACAATTATTTACCCCCCCCCCCACACACACACACACACGCACACATCCATACAAACACACATCCTTGCCAACTAAAATTCCGCACGCACAGCGTAGCGCTCGCCCGCCACTATAGAACGGGCCTTAGAGTCCCAGGAGACTGCATAACTACATTTTTGTTACTACTTTCTGTTTCATAATCTTAAATACTGTATAATCTTTCTATAATAATATAATCATTCTTTTTTCTTTTTAGAGTTTTTTTTTAAAGCCAGGCACTGTAACTTTTATAAGCAACTTCGACCACTGTTGGTGGTAACCCAACTGTAATTGCTTCAGAGCTGGGTGACATCATGACACAAAAATATATATATTTTGTATGGAAACATTGTGACCTCACTGGGTGAGACCCCATTGAAAGGAATTAGCTAGTGCCAAGGTGGGCAACCCTGTCGCCATTCGGCACTTGTGGCAAATTGGCAGGCAAAGTGTGGTGAATTTTAGTTTCCCAGCGTGAGCTAAAGCGTGGCGGCAAGCACGAGTGCGGCAGCGTCCGATATCAGCATTAGATGGTGCGGGGACGGGCCACGGACGGTGGCCGGGAGGTGAGCGGTGAGTGGAGGAGAGAGAACCAATGAGAGAACGGCGGGAGCGGAGCACACACCCCGGCGGCGACCGCACCACAGACTCCTGTTCCGGTGCTGTCTGCCAGACGCTAAGCAAAATAATAGGCAAAACAATGCTGTCTCAAGAGATCATCATGATATTGGAGGGTGGGGGGGGGGGGGAGGGGGAGGGAGAGGGGGCTGATGATGGGAAATGAGATGATGGGGGGGTGATGATGATGGGGGGGTGATGATGGGAAATGAGATGATGATGAGGGGGTGATGATGATGGGGGGGTGATGATGGGAAATGAGATGATGATGAGGGGGTAATGATGATGGGGGGGTGATGATGGGAAAGGAGATGATGATGATGGGGGGGGTGATGATGGGGGGGGGGGTGATGATGGGAAAGGAGATGATGATGATGATGATGAGGGAAATGAGATGATGATGAGGGGGCATGAAATGAGATGATATTATGATGACGAGGGGGGCGGAAATTAGATGATATGATGATGATGATGAGGGGGTGTGAGATGATGATGAGGGGGGGATGAGATGATGATGAGGTGGGGGAGGTGTGAGGAGATGATGATGAATGCGCAACATAATATCTCGATTTTTACATTGCATGGCTATTTTCACTTCTAATTCGCCACATCTGTGGCTACATTGAAAAATAGGTTGCCCACCCCTGACCTAGTGTATGTATCACATGTCAAATATTGGATTAAATGTCACAAGAAGAGCTAATGCATTTACCCGTGTGCTTATTATTTGTTTTTTATTATTTGTATATCTAAAGCATGTGACAAAGTATAATTCTTGTACATTCTTACCTAAGGCCTCGTTCAGGGTGCTGGCTTCGGAGGGAGGGCGTGCTGCCGTGCGTGCTGCCGTGAGAAACAAAGTATTCAATTTGAATACTGGTTGTCAGGGTAGCAACTGCCCTGTCTCCGAAGCCAGGAGTTGAAGCTGGCTACAGTTTCAATAAACAAAAATTTCGTTTTTTGGAGCTGCAGCAGCGTCACAGGGACCTAGGCAGCCAATGAAATCATTCTTGAGAATGATTTCATGACTGCAACCTCGATACTTTACCTGCCGTGTGTAACACCGCCCCCTCCTCAACGCTGAAAAGTCTGCTGGGGGATAAACACAGATCGTCCAGCAAACTGCCGCCCTCCCGCCCTCCCTCCAACTCCTGCAGCTGGCACCCCGAACGAGGCCTAAGCTGGCAATCAGTTGGTGCTCCTGTTATAAATCTGTCAAATTCTGTTTGTCTGCCTAACGAATTGGCTGCCTTTCAATATCAATCAGTCAGTGTAACTCAGCAGCTACAATGTATTCTTATATTAGTAAGGTAACATTATCAATTGTTACAGTTTACAGCTCAAACTGCTGGCATCATTGGCAAGAAGGGGGGGGGAGCAGGCAGGGGGTGCAGGGAGAAAAGTTTGCACACCCCTTTATTAAAGGAGATGCTACAAATCAGCGACACAAAGGCCGCGCTTATAGTGGCTGTGTCACCATGGACAATTCAGTTTTTTGTCTATAGTAATTAGCCAAGTGCCTGCACACCTGCCGGCAAAGTGGCGCGTTGACGCGGCAGCGTTTTGAGAAGACAATACATTTTTTCTTCTCAGGCAGCAACCGCGTGACGTCAGCGTCACGTGAGCTGGTTCAGCCAATGAGGGTGAACCAGCTTCGTGACGCCCCCCAGACGCCTGCAACACTATGAGCACAGATCTCCTGTGCTGCAGCAGCGCGGCACGGACGGAGCTCGCACTGTCGCAAGCAAAGCGGAGGTTATGAGCTCGGCCTAACAGAAAATGAGTGAGAGTTAATACTGTACGTCTGTCCATACCCAAGAAAGAAATGAGAGGTCATAAACATTTGATGAAAGCCCCGAGCTTCAGAAAGGTTGAAGACATTGTAGGGACATGCACATTCCTCACATGGGTCTGGGGACTTGGAAGTAGTCTTTGCTCTCAGGGCACAGATTGAATGGAGCTCATGTATGTAAAGGCTGATAGACTTGGGATGTATACAACTATAACTCTCCTAAGTAGAACAGAAAATCCCCCAAATGTCACATCTCTGGCAGCAGACACTGAGTGTGCAGAGCACAGGTCCCTTAGCCAGACTGTGTGCATCAAACACATGACAGATTGCTGTTCATTACTACACAGACTCCAGAGAGTGACACTGAGTGACAGCTCAGCGCTCTGCCTCTCTCCCTGGTAACATTCCACCATATCCCCGCCCTCTCTAGTGGTTCCTGACCAATCAGATTACAGATCAGCAATGCGGGTCCCACCCCCTTCCAACTCCAGAGCGAGGCTTGGCACGCAGTGGCTCCGCCCCCTATCGGTGGCTCTGAGCTGTGTGGGTGCCGCTGTCATTGCTGCAAGTTTTGCGGGTGAGATGGCGACTCTGCGTTTTGACGGACGGGTTGTGCTGGTGACCGGAGCCGGAGGAGGTAAGAGGGGCCGAGAAGAGCTGCAGAAACATGCCATAAGTTGTGTATACATAGGAAGACATGCATAAATAAACTAAACTTGTGTGTATCAGTACAAGACCTGTATGTAGAGACTCAACATGTATATACAAATAAAATATATAAGTAGACACGCAACATGTACAGTATGTGCATGTGAAGGCAAGTAGATAGACACCCATTATGTATATGCATGTAAAGACGGGTACGTACACGCAACATACATATAGTATGCATGCAAAGACGGGTACGTAGACACACAATATACATGTGCATGCAAAGACCGATCCGTAGACATGCAACATACATATGCATGTAAAGACCGATCCGTAGACATGCAACATACTTATGCATGCAAAGACAGGTACGTAGACGTGCAACATACATATGCATGCAAAGACACGTACGTAGACACGCAACATACATATGCATGCAGACTGGTACATAAACCCGCAGCATACAAATGCATGCAAAGACAGGTACGTAGACACGCAACATACTGTATATATGTATGTAGAGACAGGTACATAGACACACAACATGTATATGCATATAAAAACAGGAAGGTAAACAATCAACACACTGTATATATGTACGTAGACATGCAACATAGTTATGCATGCAAACACAGGTACGTAGACATGCAACATACGTATGCATGCAAAGACAGGTACATAGAAATGCAGCATACTGTATATATGCATGCAGAGACAGGTACACAGACACACATGTATATGCATGTAAAAACAGGAAGGTAAACACACAACATACTGTATGTACGTTGACATGCAACATATATTCATGCAAAGACAGGCATGTAGACTCACAACATGTATATGCATGATCAGATGTAGGTAAACATGTATGCATTCAAAAACCTTTGGTAGACATATTCAGTGGTTGACAAATCACCCAAAAATCTACTCGCTGAACCAAAAAATCTACTCGCCACCTGGTCCCGCTCCCAATCCCGCCCTGCTTGGTTTCGGCCATGAGGAGGTCGCCACGGGGTCAAATCCAGTCGACACGGGCCTGTATTTTAATGGATTTGTCAAACACTGGACATATCCATGCAAAAAACGTTATCAGGCACGTAAATGCCTCTAAAGATGACGTAAGCACGTGTTTGCGTGGAGAGATGTTGGGCGACATTTTATATACATGCAAAGACTGGTACACAGACACCCGACATGTATATGCACGCCAAGACATAGGTAGACATAAGTATATACATGCAAAACCGTTTGGTAGACAAGTATATATTTGCAAAGATGTAATATATATATATATATATATATATTGTATTGTATTGTATGTCTTTATTTATATAGCGCCATTAGTGTACATAGCGCTTCACAGTAGTAATACATGTGGTAATCAAATAAATAACAGATAATATAAATAACAGATCATGGGAATAAGTGCTTTAGACATAAAAGTAACATTTTGGAAGAGGAGTCCCTGCCCCGAGGAGCTTACAGTCTAATTGGTAGGTAGGGAGAACGTACAGAGACAGTAGGAGGGAGTTCTGGTAAGTGCGTCTGCAGGGGGCCAAGCTTTATGTATCGTGTTCAGAATATCCACAGTGCTATTCATATGCTTCTTTAAGCAAGTGTGTCTTAAGGTGGGTCTTAAAGGTGGATAGAGAGGGTGCTAGTCGGGTACTGAGGGGAAGGGCATTCCAGAGGTGTGGGGCAGTCAGTGAAAAAGGTTTAAGGCGGGAGAGGGCTTTAGATACAAAGGGGGTAGAAAGAAGACATCCTTGAGAAGAACGCAAGAGTCTGGATGGTGCATACCGAGAAATTAGGGATGAGATGTAAGGAGGGGCAGAAGAATGTAAAGCTTTAAAAGTGAGGAGAAGAATGGAGTGTGAGATGCGGGATTTGATCGGAAGCCGGGAGAGGGATTTCATGAGGGGAGATGCTGAGACAGATCTAGGAAAGAGTAGAGTGATTCTGGCAGCAGCATTTAGGATAGATTGTAGGGGAGACAGTTGAGAGGCAGGAAGGCCGGACAGCAGGAGGTTACAGTAATCAAGACGGGAGAGAATGAGGGCCTGAGTCAGAGTTTTAGCAGTCGAACAACAGAGGAAAGGGCGTATCTTAGTTATATTGCGGAGGAAAAAGCGACAAGTTTTAGAAATGTTTTGAATGTGAGGGGCGAATGTGAGAGAGGAGTCGAGTGTGACCCCTAGGCAGCGTGCTTGGGCTACTGGGTGAATGATTGTAGTTCCAACAGTAATGTGGAAGGAGGTAGTAGGGCCAGGTTTGGGAGGAAGTATGAGGAGCTCTGTTTTAGCCATGTTGAGTTTAAGGCGTCGGAGGGCCATCCAGGATGATATAGCAGAGAGACATTCAGAAACTTTGGTTTGTACTGCAGGTGTAAGGTCAGGTGTTGAAAAGTATATTTGTGTGTCGTCGACATAGAGGTGATGATTAAACCCAAAAGATGTTATTAGGTCACCTAGAGAGAGTGTGTACAGAGAAAAGAGAAGAGGTCCCAGGACAGAGCCCTGGGGTACCCCACAGAGAGATCAATAGAGGAGGAGGAGGTGTTAGCAGAAGAGACACTAAAAGTACGATGGGAGAGGTAGGATGAGATCCAGGATAGAGCTTTGTTCCGAATACCTAGAGTATGGAGAATGTGGAGGAGAAGAGGGTGGTCCACGGTGTCAAATGCTGCAGAGAGGTCGAGTAATATGAGCAGAGTGTAATGACCTCTGTCTTTGGCAGCATGGAGGTCGTCAGTTATTTTAGTGAGGGCTGTTTCGGTGGAGTGAGCAGTGCGGAAGCCAGATTGTAGAGGGTCTAGGAGAGAATAGGTGTTGAGAAAATGGAGCAAGCGAGAGAATACAAGACGTTCAAGTAGTTTAGAGGCAAAAGGCAGGAGGGAGACGGGTCGATAGTTAGAAAGACAGGTAGGGTCAAGCTTGCTGTTTTTGAGTAATGGTATGACTGTTGCATGTTTGAAGGAGGATGGAAAGGTTCCAGAGCAGAGGGAGGAGTTAAAAATGTGTGTAAGCGTAGGGATTATAGTAGGAGCTAGAGGTTTTAGGAGATGGGAGGGAATGGGGTCAAGAGGGCAAGTGGTAGAGGGAGAAGAGGTGATCAACAGCGACACATCCTCCTCTGAGACAGTGGAAAAAGACTCAAGGAAGGCAGGAGGAGAGTTAGGAAGAGGTGTAGGATGGGGGGAAGAAACAGAGGGGATGTTCTGCCGTATGGATTCCACCTTTTCCTTAACATAGTCAGCAAAGTCCTGAGCGGAGATGGAGGAAGGAGAGGCAGCTGAGGGTGGTTTGAGTAGAGCATCAAAGACAGAGAACAGTCGGCGTGGGTTAGACTTGTGCATGTTGATTAGTGCAGAAAAGTAGGCTTGTTTAGCTTGCGAGAGGGCAGAGTTGAAACAGGATAGCATAAATTTGTAGTGAAGGAAGTCTGCGAGAGTGTGAGACTTCCTCCAGAGGCATTCAGAGGAACGAGTGGAGGAACGCAGCATGCGCGTGTGGGAATTTAGCCAGGGTCTAGGGTTAGAAGGGCGAGGGCGGCAGAGAGAAAGCGGGGCATGTAGATCAAGAGAGGAGGACAACACAGAGTTGTACTTTCTGACCAGGTTGGCAGGGTCTGTAGCAGAGCTGAGAGAGGAGAGGGAGGAGTGTAAAGTGGACTCAAAGTCAGGTAAGTGAATAGAGCGCAGGTTTCTGCAGAACCGGGGGGTAGATGGAGGTGGTGAAGGGGAGAAGCGAGATAAAGAGAATGAGATGAGATGATGGTCAGAGAGAGGAAAAGGGGAAATGGAGAAATCGGAGAGAGAGAAGTTTTTAGTGAAAACCAGGTCTAAGTAGTGGCCATCCTTGTGGTTGCTGGCTGCAGTCCACTGTTGAAGGCCAAAAGAAGAGGTAAGCGAAAGAAAGCGGGAAGCCCAAGAGAGAGAGGGGTCATCAATGTGGCAATTGAAGTCCCCAAGGAGAAGAATAGGGGAGTCTGAGGAGAGAAAGAAAGAGAGCCAGGATTCAAAGTGAGAGAGAAAGGAAGAAGGGGGATGAGTAGAGGTAGGTGGGCGATAGATGACCGCCACATGGACAGGGAGAGGAGAGAAGATCTGGACAGTGTGAGCCTCAAAGGAGGGAAAAGCAAGAGAGGGGGGAATAGGAAGGGTTCGGTAATGGCAGACAGGAGAGCAGGAGCCCCACGCCTCCACCCCTGCCATCAGGGCGCGGAGTGTGGGAGAAGGGAGATATATGTGTGGGAGATATATATATGTTTGTGCGTCCGTGTAGACAATTTGATTGGTCTGTCGGTCCCCCCGCCCTCCCACGGCTCTCATTGGCCTGTGTGTCTCGCGCCCGCCCCCCCACAGCTCTCATTGGCCGGTGCGCTCTAACCCACTCACACCACACAGGAGGGGAGCTGTCTGGAGCTACGGGAGGGAGGCAAGTCTGTATGGCAGCTCTCCTCTTCTCCCCCCCCCCCCGTGCCCGTTACGCAGGCTACCCCTGCGGCTCCATGAGGGGGGGAAGGGCCGCTGCAACCCCCAAACACAGAGACACCGCGGCAGTACTCACCGGCAGACAGTGGCACCGCCACACATCACCTCCCTGCCTGACCCTGCACCTCCCCGGCGCGCTTTCACCGAGGCCCCCGGGGCTGCGAGTGTGGAGAGACGGCAGCACCGGGAGGCCCAGGAGGAGAGAGGCCTCAATCCCGGCTATACCGCTCACACACGGGGGGGGACGGGGGGGGCCCGGAACCCCTGTATACAGCAAGGAGACCGCAGCACCGCGTTCACTCTGTGGCTGGTGACGGAGCAAGCCAAGGGACAGCTTCACCTGTGCCCAGAGAGAGAGGTCACCTTATACAGGGGTGACACGCTGTATACAGGGGGAAGAGACTGCTTCTAAGGGACTCTCAGAGTTGGATACACAGAGGTACAGGTGGCCCCGCCCCCGGCACGTTTTGGACACGCCCCTCAGCGCCCCCAAAAAGTTATCTGCAGATGGCGGTGCAGTGTGTTGCACGTGCCGCCGGCAAGCAAGACGGCTGTGCGGACGCGTGCAGCGGGTCCTTAGCCTCATACCGCCGGACCCCCGCATCACCGCCACCACGGCGCCTCCCCTCCAGCCAGCCGCCTCACACCCGCACCACTGCCTCCCCTCCACAGCCTCCGCCGGCGCATGCGTCCACCCGCACCGCTGCCTCCCCTCCCGCTCTAGCCACCCGCCTCACACCTGGCCTGCCGCCGGACCCCCGCATCACGCCACCCCGTCGCCTCACACCTGCACCGTTGCCTCCCCTCCGTTGACTCGCACCCGCCGGTGCATGCATCCACCCACACCGCTGCCTCCCCTCCCCTCCCCCTCTAGCCGCCCGCCTCACACCCGGCCTGCTGCCGGACCCCCGCATCACCGCCACCCAGCCACCTCCCCTCCAGCCGCCTGCCTCACACCCGCACCGTTGCCTCCCCTCCACTGCCTCCCTTCCACAGCCTCCGCCGACGCATCAGGTATGGGGGACAGAGGGGGAGGATGCAGGGGGGTTGAGAACCCACCCAGTCACTAACCCAGCCAGTCACTCACTCACTCACTAACCCACTCACCCACCCACTCACCCACTCACCCACCCACTCACCCACCCACCCACCCACTCACCCACTCACCCACTCACCCACCCACCCACTCACCCACTCACCCACTCACCCACCCAAACTCACCCACTCACTCACCCACTCACCCACCCACTCACCCACTCACCCACCCACTCACTCAACCCACCCACCAAATGTCACTAAAGGCATTACCCCCCCCACCCACTCACTGAACTCCTGAGGGGGGGGGAATTGGACATGTGAAGGGGGGGGGGGGAATTGGACATGTGAAGGGGGGGAAACAGCTGTGAACGGGGTGGGGGGGGGTTGAACCAAACTTTTAACGGGGGAAAGGGCACAGACCTGTCAAGGGGGGGGGAAATCAGCAATGTGAAGGGGGGGGGGCGGAGCTGTGAATGGGGGGGGACCCCAGCTGTGAACGCAGCTGTGAACGCGGGATGGGACCCCAGCTGTGAACGCGGGAGGGCGCATTCATGTGCAGGGGGGATGGGGGCCAGATTGCTGTCACCAGGGCTGAAAGGGGGTGAAAGAGAGAGGGCAATGGGGAGAGAGGGGGAACGGAGATAGGGGGTGAGCAGAGAGAGAGAGGTGGAGCGGGAACATTCTATCCCGGGCAACACCGGGTATATCAGCTAGTATGCATCTAAAGACGTAATCAGACATACATATATTCGTGCACAGTTGTAGGTACATAAACGTTTATGCTTGCAAAGTCAGAAGCAGATACTGTACACGCAACATGTAGGTCAAGATGTACACAGACTCGCATATATGCAAGTCAAGATGCAGATGGACACACGTATGTGCATGCCAAGGTTTTGGGTAGACACACATATGCAAAGATGTATTGTGTCTTTCTTCATGGGAATTGTTGAACGGTAGAGGGTGAACAACTCTTCTAATTTTTGGCTTTGATGCAAAAGACTTGACAGGTTTGTAAATACAGGTCATATAGATGCCATACCTGAATATTTACATGCAACACGTGCGTATAGCATGTATACACACAAACACAACTTTGTGTATTCAGGGTTATCTCAGACATGCATAATAATACCTAGAGAATCACACAACTTGTACAGTATTGTTCATACGATTTTATAAGTAACTTTAAGAAACCAAGTAATGCTTTCACTTAAATTATTCATTGATGCCAGTTTAGCAGTTTAAGATTCCCGTGTTACGGATCAGCAGTGCGCATAGAGCAAATATTTGTCTCAGATGATCTTACATACAGTAAGTAGTCGCAAAACAATGTTCCTAAGGAGTAGAAGGTTTCAAACAGGTCAGGTAATTTCTATATGTATTCTTTATTTTGCTGTGTGGTATCCTTTTGTTTAATCCTAATGCATTGATATGTATTGCTGAATAATACAAGTTCTCTGTCGATTTTTTTCTGGCGTGCTTTGTCCTTTTTTCTCAGAATCTCCTCATGATGTAATGGGAGCAACTCTCATGTACTCTGTTGTGAATTGGTTGTAATAAAGCAGATAATAACTGGTTATCTAATAGAACAGAGATTATGACCATGCTTTTAGCCTTTGTTCTTGAGCAGTTTTAAGACAGCATATTTATTACTGTGACCTTAAAAACAGGCAGGTTGATTGGTGTCCGACCTAACACATTGAAAACCCAGTGTAAAAATTAAATTTGATCCCTTCCTTAATATTTATATGCGTTGCAAAAGAAACATCCTGCTTCAGCCAGCTATACTATTTCATACTTGTCTTTACAAGCATCAGGCTATTTCGTTAGTGTTGTTTTATTGACTCCCAATTCCATTTAGTAAATATGACAAATATGATTACCACAATACAAAATAAACCATTTTGAGCTTCTTAAATATATCTTTAGAGGCATTTTGTGGATCTGTAAACTCATTTAGGTGAAGTCCCTTGTAGGATCCAAACAAACCAATTACTGTAACATGTCTAAGGATCTAAATCTAGGTGACTTACTTTTTATTTATTTATTTTTATTAAAAAAATGAGATACCATTTAAATATTTTAAAGCTAGATTGTAAACATGGTGAGATCAGATGGGGAAGGTATTTGATTCACTGTAGCCAGATTGCTTTCGCCCCCCCCCCCCCTCTGTTTCGCCTGCATTTACTGCACCGACACACTTTATTCGAGCAAATACCCGGTATGTACCTGGCAGATACCTGGAATGCGCCGCTCCTCACCTCTGACAAGCCCTGTTGCATTTGCCTTCCCAGCCTGGGTTCATGCCTGGCTGACGGGCGGCTGATCTGTTAAATGATAATGATTAGGATTTAATAGGCTGCAATGCTTCGCGTGTCTACCAGATGGCATAAATTCATGAATTGTAATGCAGTATATATATATATATACTGTGCAGTATTGCAGCCAGCGGGAATAAAATGCTTCAATCCCTGCTTGGAAAATAACTCAATGCACTCGGGCAGAAAACAGTCACAAACCTCAATACACCCGGGTATACCCAAATTCGTGGGACTAGCCACGCTCGAATAAAGTGTGTCGCCAGTGTACAGACCTGTCAATTCTCACTGATCTGATCAGGCAGTTAGTTATCACATGATCAGGTGGCCACACAGGACCTCTTGCAGCAAAACCCAAAATTAGAAGTGTTGTTCATCCTCTACCGTTCAACAATCCCCATGAAGAAAGTCACAATACATATTTGCATATGTGTGTCTACCCAACACCTTGGCATGCACATACGTGTGTCCACCTGCATCTTGACTTGCATATATGCGAGTCTGTGTACATCTTGACCTACATGTTGCGTCTACAGTATCTGTTTCAGACTTTGCAAGCATAAACGTTTATGTACCTACAACTGTGCACGAATATATGTATGTCTGATTACGTCTTTTGATGCATATAGATGTTCTCCTCACTAGAATATTTAGAAACTTTAACCCACAACAGTTTCTGGATGACCTTACCAACTGCCCTTGGCACAGAATCGATTTAATTCCTGACCCTGATTCTGCGCTCGACTATTTCCAATCCGAGTTCTTAAATGTCTGTGATACCCATGCTACACTATGCAGAATAAGGGTACAGTGTGCCCACCTTCCATGGGTTACACCTGACCTTATAGCTCTCTACCAGTTCAGGGATGCCTTGTGGAAAAGCCACAACATATCTGGCACTACCAAGGATCTCAATCACTACAGATGCCTGCGGAACATGTGCACAAGGCAAACAAGGCATGCAAAAGCACAATATTACTCTGACAATCTCCTCCAGAACACATCAAACCCAGCTAACTTCTGGAAGGTTATCAACAACATATTCCAGCCTTCTAACCATCAACAGCCAAGTAATATCACTAAGGGCGATATTACTCTGACAAACCCCACCGACATTGCAAATGCATTCAATGATTACTTTGTGGGGTACTAGCAAAACGCAACCCAAACCACAAACCTGAATCTCATCCTGGGAGTACCCCTATAGCCCCACCCCCTCCCAACACTGCTCACAATTTTCAATTTGGCCCAGTATCCAAAGAGGAGATTACACAAGCGCTCCTCAAATTAAAACTAAGCAGCCAATGTGGACCTGACTTACTACAATCTAGGTTCCTCAGACTTGGTGCCCCAGCCATTGCCAAACCAATTGCTTCCATAGTCAACTCTATCCTGTCTGCTGGCCATATCCCTAAGACCTGGAAAGCTGCCAGAGTTGTCCCAATCTTCAAAAGTGGGGACAAAAACACTGTCTCAAACTACAGACCAATCTCCCTTCTCCCAATCCTATCCAAAGTAATGGAAAAATGTGTCCACTCCCAATTAAGCGATTACTATAACAAGACAAATTTCCCTAGCCAATTCCAATCTGGCTTTCGCCCCAAACACTCTACCGTAACTACCCTGCTAAAAGTTTGCAATGAAATCCAGTGTGGAATGGAACGGGGTCAACTCACTGGTGCAGTATTCCTAGATTTTGCAAAGGCTTTTGATACTGTTGATCATGCTATCCTGCTTAACAAACTCCAGAGCTCTGGAATAGGGAAGCATGCTTTAAACTGGTTTCAGTCCTACCTATCAGGAAGATCCCAACATGTGTCCATCTCAGGCTCTAACTCCAACCCCCTGGCTATCACCTGTGGCGTCCCGCAAGGCTCTGTTCTGGGGCCCCTACTCTTCTCAGTGTTCATCAATGATCTTCCCACAGCTTGTCAGGAAGCCTCAATACACATGTCTGCAGATGACACAATCCTATATGCACACAGACATAGCCTCTCTGACCTTCAACACATACTTCAGTCTGACTTTTTGAGACTCGAAAACTGGATTTCCCAAAACAAACTGTTTTTAAACACTGACAAGACTGTAACAATGCTATTTGGGACCAAGACTAAATTTTTAAAGCTTCCAGCTACTGAGCTCCAGATTACGACCAACACTAACACCACCCTAACACCTGTTACTAGTTTTAAATACCTGGGCATATGGTTTGACTCCCACTTAACATTCGGTATGCACATTAATAAAGTGATGTGAAATTGAGTATAACACAATTGTGAGCAGGTGGGTGTAAGCCCCTCTGCCTCCAAATGTGTCCACCAGCGCTCTTACTTATCAGCCTCCTTGTGTATTAATAACACACAAAGGGAGAAAATGAGTTACAAGGGATTTACACAGCAAAACATTCAACAATTATTACAATCAATTAAAATACTTAGTGTCCAAGAAGTTTGCTTTTTGTGGTCCCAAATACAGAGTCCAAGCCTGATCTCCTATGGGTATGCAGCCTTTTTTCATCTGGAACCAACCTCGGGACCAGAGAAAGCTATAGACAGGGAAAGAAAAAAGAAAAAAGCGCAAGGCCCATAGGGTAATATTGTCAGATTTATGGAAAATAAAAACGGTTCTAAAAACTCACAGAATAAAAATTGGTATAGGCATCTCGGTATAAATAACAACCGCAGGAACAGGGGTGTCTGGACGTTTTCCGCTTCTTCTGCTGCGTTGATGCACGGCCCTCCGTGCATCAACGCAGCAGAAGAAGCGGAAAACGTCCAGACACCCCTGTTCCTGCGGTTGTTATTTATACCGAGATGCCTATACCAATTTTTATTCTGTGAGTTTTTAGAACCGTTTTTATTTTCCATAAATCTGACAATATTACCCTATGGGCCTTGCGCTTTTTTCTTTTTTCTTTCCATGCACATTAATACCCTGACAACCAAGACCTATGCCAAACTAAGGGTACTTTACAGGAACAAATCCTCCCTAAGTCTCCTGGTCAGAAAGCGTATCGCACAGCAGATGCTAATGCCAATTATTGACTATGGAGACATAGTATATGGCTCGGCACCTCAAACCCACCTTAACAAACTTAACACACTCTACAATTCAATTTGTCGTTTTGTTCTCCAATGCAACTATAACACACATCACTGCGAAATGCTCAAAGATCTAGATTGGTCATCACTCGAGTCTAGGCGCAAAGTTCACCTTTCCTGTCTTGCCTTGAAATTCTTTATGGGCAAGCTACCCAGCTACCTGAACAAGCTCCTCACCCCTACCACATGCAGCACCTATCACCTGAGATCTGACTCCAAAAGACTGTTCATGGTCCCAAGGCTCAACAAAGTATCCGGCCGCTCCTCCTTCTCTTGCCGTGCACCCCACAACTGGAAAAACCTACCAGAGACTCTTACATCCACCACCAGCCTAAATTCTTTCAACTCTAAGGCTGTCACACATTTTAATGTGGTCTGTAACTGTTTCATACGCCCATAATACAAATTATCTTTAACTGTGCATGCAATGTCTTGTATATAATGTATACCCTGCTCATTATGTAACTGTATTTGTAACCATGTATTATTTGTCTTAACTCTGTGCCCAGGACATACTTGAAAACGAGAGGTAACTCTCAATGTATTACTTCCTGGTAAAATATTTTACAAATAAATAAATAAGATGTGTGTTTAACTACGTCTTTGCAAATATATACTTGTCTACCAAACATTTTTGCATGTATATACTTATGTCTACCTATGTCTTGGCGTGCATATACATGTCGGGTGTCTGTGTACCAGTCTTTGCATGTATATAAAATGTCTCCCAACATCTCTCCACGCAAACACGTGCTTACATCATCTTTAGAGGCATTTACGTGTCCGATAACGTTTTTTGCATGGATATGTCTACCAAAGGTTTTTGCATGCATACATGTTTACCTACATCTGATCATGCATATACATGTTGCGAGTCTACATGCCTGTCTTTGCATGAATATGTTGCATGTCTGCCTTCCTGTTTTTACATGCATATACATGTTGTGTGTCTATATACCTGTCTGCATGCATATATACAGTATGCTGCATTTCTAGGTACCTGTCTTTGCATGCATATGTATGTTGCATGTCTCTCTCTCGCTCCCCCCCTTTCTCTCTCGCTCCCCCCCTTTCTCTCTCGCTCCCCCCCTTTCTCTCTCGCACCCCCCCTTTCTCTCTCGCTCCCCCCCTTTCTCTCTCGCACCCCCCCTTTCTCTCTCGCTCCCCCCCTTTCTCTCTCGCTCCCCCCCTTTCTCTCTCGCTCCCCCCTTTCTCTCTCGCTCCCCCCCTTTCTCTCTCGCTCCCCCCCTTTCTCTCTCGCTCCCCCCCTTTCTCTCTCGCTCCCCCCCCTTTCTCTCTCGCTCCCCCCTTTCTCTCTCGCTCCCCCCTTTCTCTCTCGCTCCCCCCTTTCTCTCTCGCTCCCCCCCTTTCTCTCTCGCTCCCCCCCTTTCTCTCTCGCTCCCCCCCTTTCTCTCTCGCTCCCCCCCTTTCTCTCTCGCTCCCCCCCCTTCTCTCTCGTTCTCCCCCCTTTCTCTCTCGCTCTCCCCCTTTCTCTCTCGCTCTCCCCCCTTTCTCTCTCGCTCTCCCCCCCTTTCTCTCTCGCTCTCCCCCCTTTCTCTCTCGCTCTCCCCCCTTTCTCTCTCGCTCTCCCCCCTTTCGCTCTCGCTCTCCCCCCTTTCTCTCTCGCTCTCCCCCCTTTCTCTCTCGCTCTCCCCCCTTTCTCTCTCGCGCCCCCCCCCTTTCTCAATCTAGGCCTCCCTCCCCCCCTGTGAATTGCGGTGAAGGCCCCCTATCACAGCAGCTGGGGCCCGGCAGCAAAGAGTGGATTGACCACTGGCTGCTCCCATCTTCCTGCGCTGGCCTGGACCCCCTGCAGCTAGCTGCCTGACCTGGGGAATTGTTTCAACTCCTCACCCCGCCCTGTTGGCGGCCCTAACTGTAGCTAATCCATTTTTTGTGGTTTTCTTATATGCCAAGCAGGAGTTTTCACTCGTTATTTCTGCTGGTTTTCTAACTGGGACAGGGTGCGATAGAAGTTGTGTAAACACTTGATTGACATGCTCACCCCCCCCCCTCAAAGTCCCCAATAAAAAGAAACTTAATTTCCAAAGAAACCAAAAACAGCATGTTTTATGTATCATTTCATTTGAATGGTTTTTATTTTTTTTTTGCAATAGAAAATGCATTGCCCCTTTTTTTTTTATAACAGTGATAAAGAGCTAGCCTCATGGTGAACTATTCAGAGTTGAATACAACTTTTAATATAATTAGAGGCAATTTTACTAACTGGTGCTGACAAGAATTGAGGCCATAAGCCTTTAGTCTTCTGGACTAATACACCATCTCGAACATTACATTACGTGAGCTGTTTCGAACAACTGCAACATAATGTCATTTTTTTATGTTTTATTTAGGACTGGGAAGAGCATATGCTCTGGCATTTGCAGAAAGAGGAGCCTCTGTTGTTGGTAAGTATGCAAATATATGTCTACATTTAAAAAAAAAATGTTTGTGGTGGGGATGAACTGGTTAGATTCAAAGTTCAACACTAATCTATCTTTTTTTAATCTATTTTTATTGGATTTGCTCAACAGGTTTTAAAGGCAGTGGTGATATTAAAGCTGCAGTTCAGTCTTTTTTTTTAAATTTATTTTTTTACTTCAATAGTTTTATGTGTGCAATCTCTAATTACCTAAAGAACTGTATAGCTGCAGGTCAATTCATTCTCCATGTATTGATCGGCGAAATTTGATGACATAATTAGTGAAGGGATCTGTTTATATTCTGCTTGTCTCTCAGTGGAAGCTCATGAATATTCATGAGCACTCCTGCACTGACATGTGCTAGAGCGAGGGCAGGGCTGACAAAGGGGTGTGCCAGGGCTTATGACAGGACATGAAGGGGCAGTGCCTTAGCAAATGGCTGCTAAAATAGAATACAAGAAAATTGGTCTTTCAAAGTTGTTTTTTTAAAAACAGAAAATGCTAAAAGTATTTTTTCTTACTACAGAACTGATTTATTAAAAAAAAAACACATGCAGGATATTGCCTGAACTGCAGCTTTAAGAGAGCAACTTTTAGGGAGAAGAACGGGCATATGTGCAAAAAAAAGTGTTTATTTTTAATACTTTTGCAAGTCATGTTAATGTTTGTGCGAAATCGAGACGTCCGTTTTTGGCCACCTCTGATCATGCACAGGTGCTGTACATGACGTTTGCCACCAGTGTCCTACATAAGAATATCAGCGCATTGTACTGCGAGTCATCATAGCTGTGGGTGTTAATTGGATGGTTGAGAGAAACAATTGTGCCAAAAATTGTTACCCCTGCTTCACTGTTACTTCCCACATATTTTTTCTTCTATACAGTAGATCAACCTTTTTTCAACTGTTCTTTTGAGAAATGATGTATTCCAAGTGTCTAAATATCTGATGTTTTGTAAAAAAAAAAAAAAAAAAGTTGGTATATAGAGCAATGGTAACAATCCAAACTGATATTTGCTACCCTCCTCCATTGATTCTCCCTCTCCCCCTCTCTCCCCCTCTCTCCCCCCCACTCCCCCCTCCTCCCCTCTCCCCCCCCTCTCCCCCTCTCCCCCCCTCTCCCCCTCTCTCCCCCTTCCCTCCTCTCCCCCCTCCTCTCCCCCCTCGCTCCCCCTCGCTCCCCTCTCTCCCCTCTCCCCCTCGCTCCCCCCCTCTCTCCCCCCTCTCCTCCCCCCTCCCTCCCCCTCGCTCCCTCTCGCTCCCCACCTCTCTCTCTCTCGCTCCCCACCTCTCTCTCTCTCGCTCCCCACCTCTCTCTCGCTCGCCTCCCCACCTCTCTCTCTCTCGCTCCACCACTCTCTCTCTCGCTCCCCACCTCTCTCGCTCTCGCTCCCCACCTCTCTCGCTCTCGCTCCCCACCTCTCTCGCTCTCGCTCCCCACCTCTCTCTCGCTCTCGCTCCCCACCTCTCTCGCTCTCGCTCCCCACCTCTCTCGCTCTCGCTCCCCACCTCTCTCGCTCTCGCTCCCCACCTCTCGCTCTCGCTCCCCACCTCTCTCGCTCTCGCTCCCACCTCTCTCGCTCTCGCTCCCCACCTCTCTCGCTCTCGCTCCCCACCTCTCTCGCTCTCGCTCCCCCACCTCTCTCGCTCTCGCTCCCCACCTCTCTCGCTCTCGCTCCCCACCTCTCTCGCTCTCGCTCCCCACCTCTCTCCTCCCTGCTCTCCCCCCTTCTCTCCCCCCTTCTCTCCCCCCTTCTCTCCCCCTTTTCTCCCCTTTTCTCCCCCCTTCTCTCCCCCCTTCTCTCCCCCCTTCTCTCCCCCCTTCTCTCCCCCCTTCTCTCCCCCCTTCTCTCCCCCCTTCTCTCCCCCCTCGCTCCCGCCCTCGCGCTCCCCTCGCGCTCCCTCGCGCTCCCTCGCCCTCCCTCGCCCTCCGTCGCGCTCCCTCCCTCGCCCTCGCGCTCCCTCGCGCTCCCTCGCCCTCACGCTCCCTCGCGCGCCCTCGCCCTCGCGCTCCCTCGCCCTCCCTCGCCCTCGCCCTCCCTCGCGCTCCCTCGCCCTCGCGCTCCCTCTCCCTCGCCCTCCCTCGCCCTCGCCCTCCCTCGCCCTCCCTCGCCCTCCCTCGCCCTCCCTCGCCCTCCCTCGCCCTCGCGCTCTCCCCCCCCTCGCTCCCTCGCACTCCCTCGCCCTCTCTCTCCCCCCCTCGCTCCCTCGCACTCCCTCGCCCTCTCTCTCCCCCTCCTCACTCCCTCTCTCTCTATCCCCCCCCTCGCTCCCTCTCTCTCTCTCGCTCCCTCTCTCTCTCGCTCCCCCCTCTCTCTCTGTCGCTCCCCCCCTCGCTCCCTCTCTCTCTCCCCCCCTCGCTCCCCCCCCTCGCTCCCTCTCTCTCCCCCCCTCTCCCCCTCCTCTCTCCTCGCTCCCCCCCTCCTCTCCTCTCTCCTCGCTCCCCTCCTCCTCTCTCCTCGCTCCCCTCCTCCTCTCCTCGATCCCCTCCTCCTCTCTCCTCGCTCCCCTCCTCCTCTCTCCCCTCCTCTCTCCTCACTCCCCTCCTCCCCCCTCTCTCTCGCTCCCCCTCTCTCTCTCTCACTCCCCCCCTCGCTCCCTCTCTCTCGCTCCCCCCTCGCTCCCTCCCTCTCTCTCCCCCCTCCCCTCCTCTCTCTCCCCCCCTCACTCCCTCTCTCTCCCCCCCTCACTCCCTCTCTCTCTCACCCCCTCACTCCCTCTCTCTCTCCCCCCCCCCTCGGTACCTCTCTCTCTCCCCTCCCCCTCTCTCCCTTACTTTCTCTCTCCCCCCTCTCTCCCTTACTCTCTCTGTCCCCCTCGCTCCTCTCTCTCTCTCTCCCCCCCCCTCTCCTCTCTCTCTCCCCCCCCCTCGCTCTCTCTCTCCCCCCCCTCCTCTCTCCTCGCTCCCCCCTCTCGCTCCCCTCTCTCTCTCTTGCTCCCCCCCTCGCTCCCTCTCTCGCTCCCTCTCTCTCGCTCCCCCTCTCTCTCTTTCGCTCCCCCCCTCGCTCCCTCTCTCTCTCCCCCCTCGCTCCCTCTCTCTCTATCCCCCCCCCTCGCTCCCTCTCTCTCTATCCCCCCCCTTGCTCCCTCTCTCTCTATCCCCCCCTCGCTCCCTCTCTCTCTATCCCCCCCCTCGCTCCCTCTCTCTCTCTCGCTCTCTCTCGCTCCCCCCCTCTCTCTCTCTCTGTCGCTCCCCCCCTCGCTCGCTCCCTCTCTCCCCCCCTCGCTCCCTCTCTCCCCCCCCTCGCTCCCTCTCTCTCTCCCCCCTCTCTCGCTCCCCCTTCTCTCTCTCTCGCTCCCCCCCTCTTTCTCTCTCCCCCTCTCTCTCGCCCCCCCCTCTCTCTCTCTCTCTCTCTCTCTCTCTCTCTCAGCTCCCCTCTCTCTCTATCTCTCTCTCTCTCTCGCTCCCCACCTCTCTCTCTCGCTCCCCACCTCTCTCTCTCGCTCCCCACCTCTCTCTCTCTCGCTCCCCACCTCTCTCTCTCTCGCTCCCCACCTCTCTCTCTCGCTCCCCACCTCTCTCTCTCTCGCTCCCCACCCTCTCCCTCTCTCTCGCTCCCCACCTCTCTCCCTCTCTTTCTCTCCCCCCCCTCGCTCCCTCTCTTTCTCTCCCCCCCCGCTCCCTCTCTCTCTCCCCCCCCTCGCTCCCTCTCTCTCTCCCCCCCTCTCTCTCCCCCCCCTCGCTCCCTCTCTCTCTCTCCCCCCCTCGCTCCCTCTCTCTCCCCCCCTCGCTCCCTCTCTCTCCCCCCCTCCTCTCTCCTCTCTCCTCGCTCCCCCCCCTCCTCGCTCCCCTTCGACCCCTCCCCCTCTCTCCCCCCTCCTCTCTCCTCTCTCCCCCCCTCCTCTCTCCTCGCTCCCTTTCTCTCTCCCCCCCCTCTCGCTCCCTCTCTCTCTCTCCCCCCCCTCGCTCCCTCTCTCTCTCCCCCCCCTCGCTCCCTCTCTCTCTCTCTCTCCCCCATCGCTCCCTCTCTCTCTCCCCCCCTCGCTCCCTCTCTCTCTCCCCCCTCGCTCCCTCTCTCTCCCCCCCTCCTCTCTCCCCTCCTCTCTCCTCGCTCCACTCCTCCCCCCTCTCCTCCTCCCCCCCTCTCTCGCTCCCCCTCTCTCTCTTCCCCCTCTCTCTCTCTCTCTCGCTCCCCCCCTCTCTCTCTCTCGCTCCCCCCTCTCTCTCTCTCTCTCTCGCTCCCCCTCTCTCTCTCTCACTCCCCACCTCGCTCCCTCTCGCTCCCTCTCGCTCCCTTTCGCTCCCCTCTCGCTCCCTCTCGCTCCCTCTCGCTCCCTCTCGCTCCCTCTCGCTCCCTCTCTCTCCCTCGCTCCCTCTCTCTCCCCTCGCTCCCTCTCTCTCCCCTCGCTCCCTCTCTCTCCCCTCGCTCCCTCTCTCTCCCCTCGCTCCCTCTCTCTCCCTCTCTCCCCTCTCTCTCCCCTCGCTCTCTCATTCTCTCCCTCGCTCCCTCTCTCTCCCCTCGCTCTCTCATTCTCTCTCCCCTCGCTCCCCTCTCTCTCTCTCGCTCCCCCCCTCTCTCGCTCCCCCTCTCTCTCTTTCGCTCCCTCCCCCTCTCTCTCTCTCGCTCCCCACCTCTCTCGCTCCCCACCTCTCTCTCGCTCCCTCTCTCTCCCCTCGCTCCCTCTCTCTCCCCTCTCCGCTCCCCTCTCTCTCCCCTCGCTCCCTCTCTCTCTCTCCCTCTCTCGCTCCCCCCTCTCTCTCTCTCTCGCTCCCCTCTCTCTCTCTCGCACCCCTCTCTCTCTCCCCCCCCTCTCTCTCTCTCACTCCCCCCCTCTCTCTCTCTCTCGCTGCCCCTCTCTCTCTCTCGCTCCCCACCGCCTCTCTCGCTCCCCACCTCTCTCTCGCTCCCCACCTCTCTCTCGCTCCCCACCTCTCTCTCGCTCCCCACCTCTCTATCGCTCCCTCTCGCTCCCTCTCGCTCCCTCTCGCTCCCTCTCGCTCCCCCTGGCTCCCTCTCTCTCCCCTGGCTCCCTCTCTCTCCCCTGGCTCCCTCTCTCTCCCCTGGCTCCCTCTCGCTCCCTCTCGCTCCCTCTCGCTCCTCTCGCTCCCTCTCGCTCCCTCTCGCTCCCTCTCGCTCTCTCTCGCTCTCTCTCGCTCCCTCTCTCTCCCTCACTCTCCCCTGGCTCCCTCTCTCTCCCTGGCTCCCTCTCTCTCCCCTAGCTCCCTCTCTCTCCCCTGGCTCCCTCTCTCTCCCCTGGCTCCCTCTCGCTCCCTCTCGCTCCCTCTCGCTCCCTCTCGCTCCCTCTCGCTCCCTCTCGCTCCCTCTCGCTCCCTCTCGCTCTCTCTCACTCTCTCTCGCCTCCCTCTCGCTCTCTCTCGCTCCCTCTCTCTCTCCCTCACTCTCCCCTGGCTCCCCTCTCTCTCCCCTGGCTCCCTCTCTCTCCCCTGGCTCCCTCTCTCTCCCCTGGCTCCCTCTTTCTCCCTAGCTCCCTCTCTCTCCCCTGGCTCCCTCTCTCTCCCCTCGCTCCCTCTCTCTCTCTCTCTCCCCTCGCTCCCTCTCTCTCCCCCCTCGCTCCCTCTCTCTCTCTCTCCCCTCGCTCCCTCTCTCTCTCTCTCCCCTCGCTCCCTCTCTCTCTCTCTCTCTCTCCCCTCGCTCCCTCTCTCTCTCTCCCTCGCTCCCTCTCTCTCTCTCCCCTCGCTCCCTCTCTCTCTCTCCCCTCGCTCCCTCTCTCTCTCTCCCCTCGCTCCCTCTCTCTCTCTCCCCTCGCTCCCTCTCTCTCTCTCCCTCGCTCCCTCTCTCTCTCTCCCCTCGCTCCTCTCTCTCTCTCCCCCTCACTCCCTCCCTCCCTCTCTCTCTCCCCTCGCTCCCTCCCTCCCTCTCTCTCTCCCCTCGCTCCCTCCCTCCCTCTCTCTCTCTCCTCCCTCCCTCCCTCTCTCCTCCCTCCCTCCCTCTCTCTCTCTCTCTCTCCCCTCGCTCCCTCCCTCCCTCCCTCCCTCCCTCCTCTCTCTCTCTCTCTCTCTCTCTCTCTCTCTCTCTCTCTCTCTCTCCCCTCGCTCCCTCCTCCCTCTCTCTCTCCCTCGCTCCCTCCCTCCCTCTCTCTCTCTCCCCCCCTTCCCTCTCGCTCTCTCTCCCCCCCTTCCCCCTCTCGCTCTCTCTCCCCCCTTCCCCCTCTCGCTCTCTCTCCCCCCCTTCCCCTCTCGCTCTCTCTCCCCCCCTTCCCCCTCTCGCTCTCTCTCCCCCCTTCCCCCTCTCGCTCTCTCTCCCCCCCTTCTCCCGCTCGCTCTCCTCTCCCCCTTCTCCCTCTCGCTCTCTCTCCCTCTCCCCCCTTCCCCTCCGCTCGCTCTCCCCCCCTTCCCCTCTCGCTCGCTCGCTCTCCCCCCTTCCCCTCTCGCTCGCTCTCTCCCCCCTTCCCCTCTCGCTCTCTCTCCCCTTCCCCTCTCGCTCTCTCTCCCCCCTTCCCCCTTCCTCCTCTCGCTCTCTCTCCCCCCTCCCCCCTTCCTCCTCTCGCTCTCTCTCCCCCCCTTCCCCCCCTTCCCCTCTCGCTCTCTCTCCCCCCCCTTCCCCCCTTCCCCTCTCGCTCTCTCTCCTCCCCTTCCCCCCCTTCCCCCTCTCGCTCTCTCTCCCCCCCTTCCCCCCCTTCCCCCTCTCGCTCTCTCTCCCCCTCTTCCCCCCCTTCCCCCCCTTCCCCCTCTCGCTCTCTCTCCCCCCCTTCCCCCCCTTCCCCCTCTCGCTCTCTCTCCCCCCCTTTCCCTCTCGCCTCGCTCTCCCCCCCTTCCCCTCTCGCTCGCTCTCCCCCCTTCCCCTCTCGCTCGCTCTCCCCCCTTCCCCCTCTCGCTCGCTCTCCCCCCCTTCCCCCCTCTCGCTCTCTCCCCCTTCCCCCTCTCGCTCTCTCTCCCCCCCTTCCCCCTCTCGCTCTCCCTCCCCCTTCCCCCTCTCGTTCTCTCTCCCCCCCTTCCCCCCTTCCTCCTCTCGCTCTCTCTCCCCCCTTCCCTCCCTTCCTCCTCTCGCTCTCTCTACCCCCCTTCCCCCCCTTCCCCCCCCTCGCGCTCTCTCCCCCCCTTCCCCCCTTCCCCTCTCGCTCTCTCTCCCCCCCTTCGCCCCCTTCCCCCTCTCGCTCTCTCTATCCCCCCCTTCCCCCCCTTCCCCCTCTCGCTCTCTCTCCCCCCTTCCCCCCCTTCCCCCTCTCGCTCTCTCTCCCCCCCTTCCCCCCCTTCCCCCCTTCCCCCTCTCGCTCTCTCTCCCCCCCCTTTCCCCTCTCGCTCTCTCTCCCCCTTCCCCCTCTCGCTCTCTCTCCCCCCTTCCCCCTCTCGCTCTCTCTCCCCCCCTTCCCCCTCTCGCTCTCTCTCCCCCCTTCCCCCTCTCGCTCTCTCTCCCCCCCTTCCCCTCTCGCTCTCTCTTCCCCCCTTCCCCCTCTCCCTCTCTCTCCCCCCCTTCCCCCTCTCGCTCTCTCTCCCCCCTTCCCCCTCTCGCTCTCTCTCCCCCCTTCCCCCTCTCACTCTCTCTCCCCCCCTTCCCCCTCTCGCTCTCTCTCCCCCCCTTCCCCCTCTCGCTCTCTCTCCCCCCCCTTCCCCCCTTCCCCCTCTCACTCTCTCTCCCCCCCTTCCCCCCCTTCCCCCCCTTCCCCCTCTCGCTCTCTCTCCCCCCCTTCGCCCTCTCGCTCTCTCTCCCCCCTTCCCCCCTTCCCCCTCTCGCTCTCTCTCCCCCCCTTCCCCCCCTTCCCCTCTCGCTCTCTCTCCCCCCCTTTCCCCTCTCGCTCTCTCTCCCCCTTCCCCTCTCGCTCTCTCTCCCACCTTCCCCCTCTCGCTCTCTCCCCCCTTCCCCCTCTCGCTCTCTCTCCCCCCCTTCCCCCTCTCGCTCTCTCTCCCCCCTTCCCCTCTCGCTCTCTCTCCCCCCTTCCCCCTCTCGCTCTCTCTTCCCCCCTTCCCCCTCTCGCACTCTCTCCCCTCCTTCCCCCTCTCGCTCTCTCTCCCCCTTCCCCTCTCGCTCTCTCTCCCCCCCTTCCCCCTCTCGCTCTCTCCCCCCTTCCCCCTCTCGCTCTCTCTCCCCCCCTTCCCCCTCTCGCTCTCTCTCCCCCCCATCCCCCTCTCGCTCTCTCTTCCCCCCTTCCCCCTCTCGCTCTCTCTCCCCCTTCCCCCTCTCGCTCTCTCTCCCCCTTCCCCCCTCTCCCCCTTCCCCCTCTCCCCCTTCCCCCTCTCGCTCTCCTCTCCCCCCTTCCCCCTCTCGCTCTCCCCCTCCTCCCTCCCTCGCGCTCTCCCCTCCTCCTCCCCCCTCGCTCCCTCTCTCTCTATCCCCCCCCCCTCGCTCCCTCTCTCTCTATCCCCCCCCTTGCTCCTCTCTCTCTATCCCCCCCTCGCTCCCCCCCTCGCTCCCTCTCTCTCTATCCCCCCCCTCGCTCCCTCTCTCTCTCTCGCTCCCCCCCCCTCTCTCTCTCTGTCGCTCCCCCCCTCGCTCCCTCTCTCTCCTCGCTCCCCCCCTCCTCGCTCCCCTTCGACCCCTCCCCCTCTCTCCCCCTCCTCTCTCCTCTCTCCCCCCTCCTCTCTCCTCTCTCCCCCCCTCCTCTCTCCTCGCTCCCTCTCTCTCTCCCCCCCCCCCGCTCCCTCTCTCTCTCTCTCTCCCCCCCCTCGCTCCCTCTCTCTCTCTCTCCCCCCCTCGCTCCCTCTCTCTCTCCCCCCCCTCGCTCCCTCTCTCTCTCTCTCTCCCCCCATCGCTCCCTCTCTCTCTCCCCCCCTCGCTCCCTCTCTCTCTCCCCCCTCGCTCCCTCTCTCTCTCCCCCCTCGCTCCCTCTCTCTCCCCCCCTCCTCTCTCCCCTCCTCTCTCCTCGCTCCCCCCTCCTCGCTCCACTCCTCCCCCCTCTCCTCCTCCCCCCTCTCCTCCTCCCCCCCTCTCTCGCTCCCCCTCTCTCTCTTCCCCCCTCTCTCTCTCTCTCTCTCTCTCGCTCCCCCCCTCTCTCTCTCCTCGCTCCCCCCCTCTCTCTCTCCTCTCGCTCCCCCTCTCTCTCTCTCACTCCCACCTCGCTCCCTCTCGCTCCCTCTCGCTCCCTCTCGCTCCCTCTCGCTCCCTCTCGCTCCCTCTCGCTCCCTCTCCGCTCCCTCTCGCTCCCTCTCGCTCCCTCTCTCTCCCTCGCTCCCTCTCTCTCCCTCGCTCCCTCTCTCTCCCCTCGCTCCCTCTCTCTCCCACGCTCCCTCTCTCTCCCCTCGCTCCCTCGCTCCCTCTCTCTCCCCTCGCTCCCTCTCTCTCCCCTCGCTCCCTCTCTCTCCCCTCGCTCTCTCATTCTCTCTCTCCCCTCGCTCCCTCTCTCTCTCTCGCTCCCCCCTCTCTCGCTCCCCCTCTCTCTCTTTCGCTCCCTCCCCCTCTCTCTCTCTCGCTCCCCACCTCTCTCGCTCCCCACCTCTCTCTCGCTCCCTCTCTCTCCCCTCGCTCCCTCTCTCTCCCCTCGCTCCCTCTCTCTACCCTCGCTCCCTCTCTCTCTCTCTCCCCTCTCTCGCTCCCCCCTCTCTCTCTCTCTCTCTCTCTCTCTCGCTCCCCTCTCTCTCTCTCGCATCCCTCTCTCTCTCCCCCCCCCTCTCTCTCTCTCACTCCCCCCTCTCTCTCTCTCGCTGCCCCTCTCTCTCTCTCGCTCCCCCACCGCTCTCTCGCTCCCACCGCTCTCTTCGCTCCCCACCTCTCTCTCGCTCCCCACCTCTCTCTCGCTCCCCACCTCTCTCCTCGCTCCCTCTCGCTCCCTCTCGCTCCCTCTCTCTCCTCTCTCTCCCTGGCTCCCTCTCTCTCCCCTGGCTCCCTCTCTCTCCCCTGGCTCCCTCTCTCTCCCCTGGCTCCCTCTCGCTCCCTCTCGCTCCCTCTCGCTCCCTCTCGCTCCCTCTCGCTCCCTCTCGCTCTCTCTCGCTCTCTCTCGCTCTCTCGCTCCCTCTCTCTCTCTCCCTCACTCTCCCCTGGCTCCCTCTCTCTCCCCTGGCTCCCTCTCTCTCCCTGGCTCCCTCTCTCTCCCCTAGCTCCCTCTCTCTCCCCTGGCTCCCTCTCTCTCCCCTGGCTCCCTCTCGCTCCCTCTCGCTCCCTCTCGCTCCCTCTCGCTCCCTCTCTCTCTCTCTCCCTCGCTCCTCTCTCTCCCCCTCGCTCCCTCTCTCTCTCTCTCCCCTCGCTCCCTCTCTCTCTCTCTCTCTCTCTCTCCCCTCGCTCCTCTCTCTCTCTCCCCTCGCTCCCTCTCTCTCTCTCCCCCTCGCTCCCTCTCTCTCTCTCCCCTCGCTCCCTCCCTCCCTCTCTCTCTCCCCTCGCTCCCTCCCTCCCTCTCTCTCTCCCCTCGCTCCCTCCCTCCCTCTCTCTCTCCCTCGCTCCCTCCCTCCCTCTCTCTCTCCCCTCCCTCCTCCCTCTCTCCTCCCTCCCTCCCTCTCTCTCTCTCTCTCCCTCGCTCCCTCCCTCCCTCCCTCTCTCTCTCTCTCTCTCTCTCTCTCTCTCTCTCTCCTCTCTCCTCTCTCTCTCCTCTCCCCTCGCTCCCTCCCTCCCTCTCTCTCTCCCCTCGCTCCCTCCCTCCCTCCCTCTCTCTCTCTCCCCCCTTCCCCTCTCGCTCTCTCTCTCCCCCTTCCCCTCTCGCTCTCTCTCCCCCCCTTCCCCCTCCCGCTCTCATCCCCCCCTTCCCCCCTCTCGCTCTCTCTCCCCCCCTTCCCCCTCTCGCTCTCTCTCCCCCCCTTCTCCCCTCTCGCTCTCTCTCCCCCCTTCTCTCCCTCTCGCTCTCTCTCCCCCCTTCCCCCTCTCGCTCGCTCTCCCCCCCTTCCCCTCTCGCTCGCTCTCCCCCCCTTCCCCCTCGCTCTCTCGCTCTCCCCCCCCTTCCCCCTCTCGCTCGCTCGCTCGCTCTCCCCCCCTTCCCCCTCTCGCTCTCGCTCTCTCCACCCCTTTCCCTCTCTCGCTCTCTCCTCTCCACCCTTCCCCCTCTCGCTCTCTCTCCCCCCTTCCCCCTCCTCGCTCTCTCTCCCCCTTCCCCCTCTCGCTC
>NW_027454976.1:0-50665 GCF_040206685.1 Ascaphus truei | reverse complement strand
CTGCGCAGGGAGGTTACCTTGTTCTCGTGGCGCTGCGCAGGGAGGTTACCTTGTTCTCGTGGCGCTGCGCAGGGAGGTTACCTTGTTCTCGTGGCGCTGCGCAGGGAGGTTACCTTGTTCTCGTGGCGCTGCGCAGGGAGGTTACCTTGTTCTCGTGGCGCTGCGCAGGGAGGTTACCTTGTTCCCGTGGCGCTGCGCAGGGAGGTTACCTTGTTCTCGTGGCGCTGCGCAGGGAGGTTACCTTGTTCTCGTGGCGCTGCGCAGGGAGGTTACCTTGTTCTCGTGGCGCTGCGCAGAGAGGTTACCTTGTTCTCGTGGCGCAGGGAGGTTACCTTGTTCTCGTGGCGCTGCGCAGGGAGGTTACCTTGTTCTCGTGGCGCTGCGCAGGGAGGTTACCTTGTTCTCGTGGCGCTGCGCAGGGAGGTTACCTTGTTCTCGTGGCGCTGCGCAGAGAGGTTACCTTGTTCTCGTGGCGCAGGGAGGTTACCTTGTTCTCGTGGCGCTGCGCAGGGAGGTTACCTTGTTCTCGTGGCGCTGCGCAGGGAGGTTACCTTGTTCTCGTGGCGCTGCGCAGGGAGGTTACCTTGTTCTCGTGGCGCTGCGCGGGGGGGTTACCTTGTTCCCGTGGCGCTGCGCAGGGAGGTTACCTTGTTCTCGTGGCGCTGCGCAGGGAGGTTACCTTGTTCTCGTGGCGCTGCGCAGAGAGGTTACCTTGTTCTCGTGGCGCAGGGAGGTTACCTTGTTCTCGTGGCGCTGCGCAGGGAGGTTACCTTGTTCTCGTGGCGCTGCGCAGGGAGGTTACCTTGTTCTCGTGGCGCTGCGCAGGGAGGTTACCTTGTTCTCGTGGCGCTGCGCAGAGAGGTTACCTTGTTCTCGTGGCGCAGGGAGGTTACCTTGTTCTCGTGGCGCTGCGCAGGGAGGTTACCTTGTTCTCGTGGCGCTGCGCGGGGGGGTTACCTTGTTCCCGTGGCGCTGCGCAGGGAGGTTACCTTGTTCTCGTGGCGCTGCGCAGGGAGGTTACCTTGTTCTCGTGGCGCAGGGAGGTTACCTTGTTCCCGTGGCGCTGCGCAGGGAGGTTACCTTGTTCTCGTGGCGCTGCGCAGGGAGGTTACCTTGTTCTCGTGGCGCAGGGAGGTTACCTTGTTCTCGTGGCGCAGGGAGGTTACCTTGTTCCCGTGGCGCTGCGCAGGGAGGTTACCTTGTTCCCGTGGCGCTGCGCAGGGAGGTTACCTTGTTCTCGTGGCGCTGCGCAGGGAGGTTACCTTGTTCTCGTGGCGCTGCGCAGGGAGGTTACCTTGTTCCCGTGGCGCTGCGCAGGGAGGTTACCTTGTTCTCGTGGCGCAGGGAGGTTACCTTGTTCTCGTGGCGCTGCGCAGGGAGGTTACCTTGTTCTCGTGGCGCTGCGCAGGGAGGTTACCTTGTTCTCGTGGCGCTGCGCAGGGAGGTTACCTTGTTCTCGTGGCGCTGCGCAGGGAGGTTACCTTGTTCTCGTGGCGCTGCGCAGAGAGGTTACCTTGTTCTCGTGGCGCAGGGAGGTTACCTTGTTCTCGTGGCGCTGCGCAGGGAGGTTACCTTGTTCTCGTGGCGCTGCGCAGGGAGGTTACCTTGTTCTCGTGGCGCTGCGCAGGGAGGTTACCTTGTTCTCGTGGCGCTGCGCAGAGAGGTTACCTTGTTCTCGTGGCGCAGGGAGGTTACCTTGTTCTCGTGGCGCTGCGCAGGGAGGTTACCTTGTTCTCGTGGCGCTGCGCGGGGGGTTACCTTGTTCCCGTGGCGCTGCGCAGGGAGGTTACCTTGTTCTCGTGGCGCTGCGCAGGGAGGTTACCTTGTTCTCGTGGCGCAGGGAGGTTACCTTGTTCCCGTGGCGCTGCGCAGGGAGGTTACCTTGTTCTCGTGGCGCTGCGCAGGGAGGTTACCTTGTTCTCGTGGCGCAGGGAGGTTACCTTGTTCTCGTGGCGCAGGGAGGTTACCTTGTTCCCGTGGCGCTGCGCAGGGAGGTTACCTTGTTCCCGTGGCGCTGCGCAGGGAGGTTACCTTGTTCCCGTGGCGCTGCGCAGGGAGGTTACCTTGTTCTCGTGGCGCAGGGAGGTTACCTTGTTCTCGTGGCGCTGCGCAGGGAGGTTACCTTGTTCTCGTGGCGCTGCGCAGGGAGGTTACCTTGTTCTCGTGGCGCTGCGCAGGGAGGTTACCTTGTTCTCGTGGCGCTGCGCAGGGAGGTTACCTTGTTCTCGTGGCGCTGCGCAGGGAGGTTACCTTGTTCTCGTGGCGCTGCGCAGGGAGGTTACCTTGTTCTCGTGGCGCAGGGAGGTTACCTTGTTCCCGTGGCGCTGCGCAGGGAGGTTACCTTGTTCTCGTGGCGCTGCGCAGGGAGGTTACCTTGTTCTCGTGGCGCTGCGCGGGGAGGTTACCTTGTTCTCGTGGCGCTGCGCGGGGAGGTTACCTTGTTCTCGTGGCGCAGGGAGGTTACCTTGTTCCCGTGGCGCTGCGCAGGGAGGTTACCTTGTTCTCGTGGCGCAGGGAGGTTACCTTGTTCTCGTGGCGCAGGGAGGTTACCTTGTTCCCGTGGCGCTGCGCAGGGAGGTTACCTTGTTCTCGTGGCGCTGCGCAGGGAGGTTACCTTGTTCCCGTGGCGCTGCGCAGGGAGGTTACCTTGTTCTCGTGGCGCAGGGAGGTTACCTTGTTCTCGTGGCGCTGCGCAGGGAGGTTACCTTGTTCTCGTGGCGCTGCGCAGGGAGGTTACCTTGTTCTCGTGGCGCTGCGCAGGGAGGTTACCTTGTTCTCGTGGCGCTGCGCAGGGAGGTTACCTTGTTCTCGTGGCGCTGCGCAGGGAGGTTACCTTGCTCTCGTGGCGCTGCGCAGGGAGGTTACCTTGTTCTCGTGGCGCTGCGCAGGGAGGTTACCTTGCTCTCGTGGCGCTGCGCAGGGAGGTTACCTTGTTCTCGTGGCGCTGCGCAGGGAGGTTACCTTGTTCTCGTGGCGCTGCGCAGGGAGGTTACCTTGTTCTCGTGGCGCAGGGAGGTTACCTTGTTCTCGTGGCGCTGCGCAGGGAAGTTACCTTGTTCTCGTGGCGCAGGGAGGTTACCTTGTTCTCGTGGCGCAGGGAGGTTACCTTGCTCTCGTGGCGCTGCGCAGGGAGGTTACCTTGTTCTCGTGGCGCTGCGCGGGGAGGTTACCTTGTTCTCGTGGCGCTGCGCAGGGAGGTTACCTTGTTCTCGTGGCGCTGCGCAGGGAGGTTACCTTGTTCTCGTGGCGCTGCGCAGGGAGGTTACCTTGTTCTCGTGGCGCTGCGCAGGGAGGTTACCTTGTTCTCGTGGCGCTGCGCAGGGAGGTTACCTTGCTCTCGTGGCGCTGCGCAGGGAGGTTACCTTGTTCTCGTGGCGCTGCGCAGGGAGGTTACCTTGCTCTCGTGGCGCTGCGCAGGGAGGTTACCTTGTTCTCGTGGCGCTGCGCAGGGAGGTTACCTTGTTCTCGTGGCGCTGCGCAGGGAGGTTACCTTGTTCTCGTGGCGCAGGGAGGTTACCTTGTTCTCGTGGCGCTGCGCAGGGAAGTTACCTTGTTCTCGTGGCGCAGGGAGGTTACCTTGTTCTCGTGGCGCAGGGAGGTTACCTTGCTCTCGTGGCGCTGCGCAGGGAGGTTACCTTGTTCTCGTGGCGCTGCGCAGGGAGGTTACCTTGTTCTCGTGGCGCTGCGCAGGGAGGTTACCTTGTTCTCGTGGCGCTGCGCAGAGAGGTTACCTTGTTCTCGTGGCGCTGCGCAGGGAGGTTACCTTGTTCTCGTGGCGCTGCGCAGGGAGGTTACCTTGTTCTCGTGGCGCTGCGCAGGGAGGTTACCTTGTTCTCGTGGCGCTGCGCAGGGAGGTTACCTTGCTCTCGTGGCGCTGCGCAGGGAGGTTACCTTGTTCTCGTGGCGCTGCGCAGAGAGGTTACCTTGTTCTCGTGGCGCTGCGCAGGGAGGTTACCTTGTTCTCGTGGCGCTGCGCAGGGAGGTTACCTTGTTCTCGTGGCGCAGGGAGGTTACCTTGTTCTCGTGGCGCAGGGAGGTTACCTTGTTCTCGTGGCGCTGGGAGGTTACCTTGTTCTCGTGGCGCTGCGCAGGAAGGTTACCTTGTTCTCGTGGCGCAGGGAGGTTACCTTGTTCTCGTGGCGCTGCGCAGGGAGGTTACCTTGTTCTCGTGGCGCAGGGAGGTTACCTTGTTCTCGTGGCGCTGCGCGGTGAGGTTACCTTGTTCTCGTGGCGCTGCGCGGGGAGGTTACCTTGTTCTCGTGGCGCTGCGCGGGGAGGTTACCTTGTTCTCGTGGCGCTGCGCAGGGAGGTTACCTTGTTCTCGTGGCGCTGCGCAGGGAGGTTACCTTGTTCTCGTGGCGCTGCGCAGGGAGGTTACCTTGTTCTCGTGGCGCTGCGCAGGGAGGTTACCTTGTTCTCGTGGCGCTGCGCAGGGAGGTTACCTTGTTCTCGTGGCGCAGGGAGGTTACCTTGTTCTCGTGGCGCAGGGAGGTTACCTTGTTCTCGTGGCGCTGCGCAGGGAGGTTACCTTGTTCTCGTGGCGCTGCGCAGGGAGGTTACCTTGTTCTCGTGGCGCTGCGCAGGGAGGTTACCTTGTTCTCGTGGCGCTGCGCAGGGAGGTTACCTTGTTCTCGTGGCGCTGCGCAGGGAGGTTACCTTGTTCTCGTGGCGCTGCGCAGGGAGGTTACCTTGTTCTCGTGGCGCAGGGAGGTTACCTTGTTCTCGTGGCGCTGCGCAGGGAGGTTACCTTGTTCTCGTGGCGCTGCGCAGGGAGGTTACCTTGTTCTCGTGGCGCAGAGAGGTTACCTTGTTCTCGTGGCGCTGCGCAGGGAGGTTACCTTGTTCTCGTGGCGCAGGGAGGTTACCTTGTTCTCGTGGCGCTGCGCAGGGAGGTTACCTTGTTCTCGTGGCGCAGGGAGGTTACCTTGTTCTCGTGGCGCAGGGAGGTTACCTTGCTCTCGTGGCGCTGCGCAGGGAGGTTACCTTGTTCTCGTGGCGCTGCGCAGGGAGGTTACCTTGTTCTCGTGGCGCTGCGCAGGGAGGTTACCTTGTTCTCGTGGCGCTGCGCAGGGAGGTTACCTTGTTCTCGTGGCGCTGCGCAGGGAGGTTACCTTGTTCTCGTGGCGCTGCGCAGGGAGGTTACCTTGTTCTCGTGGCGCTGCGCAGGGAGGTTACCTTGTTCTCGTGGCGCTGCGCAGGGAGGTTACCTTGTTCTCGTGGCGCTGCGCAGGGAGGTTACCTTGTTCTCGTGGCGCTGCGCAGGGAGGTTACCTTGTTCTCGTGGCGCAGGGAGGTTACCTTGTTCTCGTGGCGCTGCGCAGGGAGGTTACCTTGTTCTCGTGGCGCTGCGCAGGGAGGTTACCTTGTTCTCGTGGCGCAGGGAGGTTACCTTGTTCTCGTGGCGCTGCGCAGGGAGGTTACCTTGTTCTCGTGGCGCAGGGAGGTTACCTTGTTCTCGTGGCGCAGGGAGGTTACCTTGTTCTCGTGGCGCTGCGCAGGGAGGTTACCTTGTTCTCGTGGCGCTGCGCAGGGAGGTTACCTTGTTCTCGTGGCGCTGCGCAGGGAGGTTACCTTGTTCTCGTGGCGCTGCGCAGGGAGGTTACCTTGTTCTCGTGGCGCTGCGCAGGGAGGTTACCTTGTTCTCGTGGCGCTGCGCAGGGAGGTTACCTTGTTCTCGTGGCGCTGCGCAGGGAGGTTACCTTGTTCTCGTGGCGCTGCGCAGGGAGGTTACCTTGTTCTCGTGGCGCTGCGCAGGGAGGTTACCTTGTTCTCGTGGCGCAGGGAGGTTACCTTGTTCTCGTGGCGCTGCGCAGGGAGGTTACCTTGTTCTCGTGGCGCTGCGCAGGGAGGTTACCTTGTTCTCGTGGCGCTGCGCGGGGAGGTTACCTTGTTCTCGTGGCGCTGCGCAGGGAGGTTACCTTGTTCTCGTGGCGCTGCGCAGGGAGGTTCCTTGCTCTCGTGGCGCTGCGCAGGGAGGTTCCTTGCTCTCGTGGCGCTGCGCAGGGAGGTTACCTTGTTCCCGTGGCGCTGCGCAGGGAGGTTACCTTGTTCTCGTGGCGCTGCGCAGGGAGGTTACCTTGTTCTCGTGGCGCAGGGAGGTTACCTTGTTCCCGTGGCGCTGCGCAGGGAGGTTACCTTGTTCTCGTGGCGCAGGGAGGTTACCTTGTTCTCGTGGCGCTGCGCAGGGACGTTACCTTGTTCTCGTGGCGCTGCGCAGGGACGTTACCTTGTTCTCGTGGCGCTGCGCAGGGAGGTTACCTTGTTCTCGTGGCGCTGCGCAGGGAGGTTACCTTGTTCTCGTGGCGCAGGGAGGTTACCTTGTTCTCGTGGCGCTGCGCAGGGAGGTTACCTTGTTCTCGTGGCGCTGCGCAGGGAGGTTACCTTGTTCTCGTGGCGCTGCGCAGGGAGGTTACCTTGTTCTCGTGGCGCAGGGAGGTTACCTTGTTCTCGTGGCGCTGGCAGGGAGGTTACCTTGTTCTCGTGGCGCTGCGCAGGGAGGTTACCTTGTTCTCGTGGCGCTGCGCAGGGAGGTTACCTTGTTCTCGTGGCGCTGCGCGGGGAGGTTACCTTGTTCTCGTGGCGCTGCGCAGGGAGGTTACCTTGTTCTCGTGGCGCTGGCAGGGAGGTTACCTTGTTCTCGTGGCGCTGCGCAGGGAGGTTACCTTGTTCTCGTGGCGCTGCGCAGGGAGGTTACCTTGTTCTCGTGGCGCTGCGCAGGGAGGTTACCTTGTTCTCGTGGCGCTGCGCAGGGAGGTTACCTTGTTCTCGTGGCGCTGCGCAGGGAGGTTACCTTGTTCTCGTGGCGCTGCGCAGGGAGGTTACCTTGTTCTCGTGGCGCTGCGCAGGGAGGTTACCTTGTTCTCGTGGCGCTGCGCAGGGAGGTTACCTTGTTCTCGTGGCGCTGCGCAGGGAGGTTACCTTGTTCTCGTGGCGCTGCGCAGGGAGGTTACCTTGTTCCCGTGGCGCTGCGCAGGGAGGTTACCTTGTTCTCGTGGCGCAGGGAGGTTACCTTGTTCTCGTGGCGCTGCGCAGGGAGGTTACCTTGTTCTCGTGGCGCTGCGCAGGGAGGTTACCTTGTTCTCGTGGCGCTGCGCAGGGAGGTTACCTTGTTCTCGTGGCGCAGGGAGGTTACCTTGTTCTCGTGGCGCTGCGCAGGGAGGTTACCTTGTTCTCGTGGCGCAGGGAGGTTACCTTGTTCTCGTGGCGCTGCGCAGGGAGGTTACCTTGTTCTCGTGGCGCTGCGCGGGGAGGTTACCTTGTTCTCGTGGCGCTGCGCAGGGAGGTTACCTTGTTCTCGTGGCGCTGCGCGGGGAGGTTACCTTGTTCTCGTGGCGCTGCGCAGGGAGGTTACCTTGTTCTCGTGGCGCTGCGCAGGGAGGTTACCTTGTTCTCTTGGCGCTGCGCAGGGAGGTTACCTTGTTCTCGTGGCGCTGCGCAGGGAGGTTACCTTGTTCTCGTGGCGCTGCGCAGGGAGGTTACCTTGTTCTCGTGGCGCTGCGCAGGGAGGTTACCTTGTTCTCGTGGCGCTGCGCAGGGGAGGTTACCTTGTTCTCGTGGCGCTGCGCAGGGAGGTTACCTTGTTCTCGTGGCGCTGCGCGGGGAGGTTACCTTGTTCTCGTGGCGCTGCGCAGGGAGGTTACCTTGTTCTCGTGGCGCTGCGCAGGGAGGTTACCTTGTTCTCGTGGCGCTGCGCAGGGAGGTTACCTTGTTCTCGTGGCGCTGCGCGGGGAGGTTACCTTGTTCTCGTGGCGCTGCGCAGGGAGGTTACCTTGTTCTCGTGGCGCTGCGCAGGGAGGTTACCTTGTTCTCGTGGCGCTGCGCAGGGAGGTTACCTTGTTCTCGTGGCGCTGCGCAGGGAGGTTACCTTGTTCTCGTGGCGCTGCGCAGGGAGGTTACCTTGTTCTCGTGGCGCTGCGCAGGGAGGTTACCTTGTTCTCGTGGCGCTGCGCAGAGAGGTTACCTTGTTCTCGTGGCGCTGCGCAGGGAGGTTACCTTGTTCTCGTGGCGCAGGGAGGTTACCTTGTTCTCGTGGCGCTGCGCAGGGAGGTTACCTTGTTCTCGTGGCGCTGCGCAGGGAGGTTACCTTGTTCCCGTGGCGCTGCGCAGGGAGGTTACCTTGTTCTCGTGGCGCTGCGCAGGGAGGTTACCTTGTTCTCGTGGCGCTGCGCAGGGAGGTTACCTTGTTCTCGTGGCGCTGCGCAGGGAGGTTACCTTGTTCTCGTGGCGCAGGGAGGTTACCTTGTTCTCGTGGCGCTGCGCAGGGAGGTTACCTTGTTCTCGTGGCGCTGCGCAGGGAGGTTACCTTGTTCTCGTGGCGCTGCGCAGGGAGGTTACCTTGTTCTCGTGGCGCTGGGAGGTTACCTTGTTCTCGTGGCGCTGCGCAGGGAGGTTACCTTGTTCTCGTGGCGCTGCGCAGGGAGGTTACCTTGTTCTCGTGGCGCAGGGAGGTTACCTTGTTCTCGTGGCGCTGCGCAGGGAGGTTACCTTGTTCTCGTGGCGCTGCGCAGGGAGGTTACCTTGTTCTCGTGGCGCAGGGAGGTTACCTTGTTCTCGTGGCGCTGCGCAGGGAGGTTACCTTGTTCTCGTGGCGCAGGGAGGTTACCTTGTTCTCGTGGCGCAGGGAGGTTACCTTGTTCTCGTGGCGCTGCGCAGGGAGGTTACCTTGTTCTCGTGGCGCTGCGCAGGGAGGTTACCTTGTTCTCGTGGCGCTGCGCAGGGAGGTTACCTTGTTCTCGTGGCGCTGCGCAGGGAGGTTACCTTGTTCTCGTGGCGCTGCGCAGGGAGGTTACCTTGTTCTCGTGGCGCTGCGCAGGGAGGTTACCTTGTTCTCGTGGCGCTGCGCAGGGAGGTTACCTTGTTCTCGTGGCGCTGCGCAGGGAGGTTACCTTGTTCTCGTGGCGCAGGGAGGTTACCTTGTTCTCGTGGCGCTGCGCAGGGAGGTTACCTTGTTCTCGTGGCGCAGGGAGGTTACCTTGTTCTCGTGGCGCTGCGCAGGGAGGTTACCTTGTTCTCGTGGCGCTGCGCAGGGAGGTTACCTTGTTCTCGTGGCGCTGCGCAGGGAGGTTACCTTGTTCTCGTGGCGCTGCGCAGGGAGGTTACCTTGTTCTCGTGGCGCTGCGCAGGGAGGTTACCTTGTTCTCGTGGCGCTGCGCAGGGAGGTTACCTTGTTCTCGTGGCGCTGCGCAGAGAGGTTACCTTGTTCTCGTGGCGCAGGGAGGTTACCTTGTTCTCGTGGCGCTGCGCAGGGAGGTTACCTTGTTCTCGTGGCGCTGCGCGGGGGGGTTACCTTGTTCCCGTGGCGCTGCGCAGGGAGGTTACCTTGTTCTCGTGGCGCTGCGCAGGGAGGTTACCTTGTTCTCGTGGCGCAGGGAGGTTACCTTGTTCCCGTGGCGCTGCGCAGGGAGGTTACCTTGTTCTCGTGGCGCTGCGCAGGGAGGTTACCTTGTTCTCGTGGCGCTGCGCGGGGAGGTTACCTTGTTCTCGTGGCGCTGCGCGGGGAGGTTACCTTGTTCTCGTGGCGCAGGGAGGTTACCTTGTTCCCGTGGCGCTGCGCAGGGAGGTTACCTTGTTCTCGTGGCGCTGCGCGGGGAGGTTACCTTGTTCTCGTGGCGCTGCGCAGGGAGGTTACCTTGTTCTCGTGGCGCTGCGCAGGGAGGTTACCTTGTTCTCGTGGCGCTGCGCAGGGAGGTTACCTTGTTCTCGTGGCGCTGCGCAGGGAGGTTACCTTGTTCTCGTGGCGCTGCGCAGGGAGGTTACCTTGCTCTCGTGGCGCTGCGCAGGGAGGTTACCTTGTTCTCGTGGCGCTGCGCAGGGAGGTTACCTTGCTCTCGTGGCGCTGCGCAGGGAGGTTACCTTGTTCTCGTGGCGCTGCGCAGGGAGGTTACCTTGTTCTCGTGGCGCTGCGCAGGGAGGTTACCTTGTTCTCGTGGCGCAGGGAGGTTACCTTGTTCTCGTGGCGCTGCGCAGGGAAGTTACCTTGTTCTCGTGGCGCAGGGAGGTTACCTTGTTCTCGTGGCGCAGGGAGGTTACCTTGCTCTCGTGGCGCTGCGCAGGGAGGTTACCTTGTTCTCGTGGCGCTGCGCAGGGAGGTTACCTTGTTCTCGTGGCGCTGCGCAGGGAGGTTACCTTGTTCTCGTGGCGCTGCGCAGAGAGGTTACCTTGTTCTCGTGGCGCTGCGCAGGGAGGTTACCTTGTTCTCGTGGCGCTGCGCAGGGAGGTTACCTTGTTCTCGTGGCGCTGCGCAGGGAGGTTACCTTGTTCTCGTGGCGCTGCGCAGGGAGGTTACCTTGCTCTCGTGGCGCTGCGCAGGGAGGTTACCTTGTTCTCGTGGCGCTGCGCAGAGAGGTTACCTTGTTCTCGTGGCGCTGCGCAGGGAGGTTACCTTGTTCTCGTGGCGCTGCGCAGGGAGGTTACCTTGTTCTCGTGGCGCAGGGAGGTTACCTTGTTCTCGTGGCGCTGGGAGGTTACCTTGTTCTCGTGGCGCTGCGCAGGAAGGTTACCTTGTTCTCGTGGCGCAGGGAGGTTACCTTGTTCTCGTGGCGCTGCGCAGGGAGGTTACCTTGTTCTCGTGGCGCAGGGAGGTTACCTTGTTCTCGTGGCGCTGCGCGGTGAGGTTACCTTGTTCTCGTGGCGCTGCGCGGGGAGGTTACCTTGTTCTCGTGGCGCTGCGCGGGGAGGTTACCTTGTTCTCGTGGCGCTGCGCAGGGAGGTTACCTTGTTCTCGTGGCGCTGCGCAGGGAGGTTACCTTGTTCTCGTGGCGCTGCGCAGGGAGGTTACCTTGTTCTCGTGGCGCTGCGCAGGGAGGTTACCTTGTTCTCGTGGCGCTGCGCAGGGAGGTTACCTTGTTCTCGTGGCGCAGGGAGGTTACCTTGTTCTCGTGGCGCAGGGAGGTTACCTTGTTCTCGTGGCGCTGCGCAGGGAGGTTACCTTGTTCTCGTGGCGCTGCGCAGGGAGGTTACCTTGTTCTCGTGGCGCTGCGCAGGGAGGTTACCTTGTTCTCGTGGCGCTGCGCAGGGAGGTTACCTTGTTCTCGTGGCGCTGCGCAGGGAGGTTACCTTGTTCTCGTGGCGCTGCGCAGGGAGGTTACCTTGTTCTCGTGGCGCTGCGCAGGGAGGTTACCTTGTTCTCGTGGCGCAGGGAGGTTACCTTGTTCTCGTGGCGCTGCGCAGGGAGGTTACCTTGTTCTCGTGGCGCTGCGCAGGGAGGTTACCTTGTTCTCGTGGCGCAGAGAGGTTACCTTGTTCTCGTGGCGCTGCGCAGGGAGGTTACCTTGTTCTCGTGGCGCAGGGAGGTTACCTTGTTCTCGTGGCGCTGCGCAGGGAGGTTACCTTGTTCTCGTGGCGCAGGGAGGTTACCTTGTTCTCGTGGCGCAGGGAGGTTACCTTGCTCTCGTGGCGCTGCGCAGGGAGGTTACCTTGTTCTCGTGGCGCTGCGCAGGGAGGTTACCTTGTTCTCGTGGCGCAGGGAGATTACCTTGTTCTCGTGGCGCAGGGAGGTTACCTTGCTCTCGTGGCGCTGCGCAGGGAGGTTACCTTGTTCTCGTGGCGCTGCGCAGGGAGGTTACCTTGTTCTCGTGGCGCTGCGCAGGGAGGTTACCTTGTTCTCGTGGCGCTGCGCAGGGAGGTTACCTTGTTCTCGTGGCGCTGCGCAGGGAGGTTACCTTGTTCTCGTGGCGCTGCGCAGGGAGGTTACCTTGTTCTCGTGGCGCTGCGCAGGGAGGTTACCTTGTTCCCGTGGCGCTGCGCAGGGAGGTTACCTTGTTCTCGTGGCGCTGCGCAGGGAGGTTACCTTGTTCTCGTGGCGCAGGGAGGTTACCTTGTTCTCGTGGCGCTGCGCAGGGAGGTTACCTTGTTCTCGTGGCGCTGCAGACCCTCTTCCAGCTCCCGCCGCTTGTTGTGCAGGCGCTGGAGCCGCTGGATGAGCTGGGGGAGGAGCCTCTCCGTCTCCGTCACCTTCTCCTGGTACTCGGCTTTCAGCATCTTCCAGCTCCGCTTCACCTCCTCCTCCTTCAGGCCTGGGGGGGTGAACCTCACTCAGGGACGGGCCCCATCCCCCCTCCCCGTCACCCACTCAGGGCTCACTTCCCGCCCCTCACTCTGTGGGCTCACTTCCCGCCCCTCACTCAGGGCCCCACTCCCCGCCCCTCACTCATGGCCCCACTCCCCGCCCCTCACTCAGGGCCCCACTTCCCGCCCCTCACTCAGGGCCCCACTCCCCGCCCCTCACTCAGGGCCCCACTTCCCGCCCCTCACTCAGGGCCCCACTCCCCGCCCCTCACTCAGGGCCCCACTCCCCGCCCCTCACTCAGGGCCCCACTCCCCGCCCCTCACTCAGGGCCCCACTCCCCGCCCCTCACTCTGTGGGCTCACTTCCCGCCCCTCACTCCGTGCCTCCACTCCCCGCCCCTCACTCAGGGCCCCACTCCCCGCCCCTCACTCAGGGCCCCACTCCCCGCCCCTCACTCAGGGCCCCACTCCCCGCCCCTCACTCAGGGCCCCACTCCTCACTCAGGGCCCCACTCCTCACTCAGGGCCCCACTCCCCGCCCCTCACTCAGGGCCCCACTCCTCACTCAGGGCCCCACTTCCCACCCCTCACTCAGGGTCCCACTCCCCGCCCCTCACTCAGGGCCCCACTCAGCGCCCCACTTCCCGCCCCTCACTCCGTGCCTCCACTCCCCGCCCCTCACTCAGTGTCTCCACCTCCCACCCCTCACTCAGGGCCCCACTCCCCGCCCCTCACGGCCCCACTCCTCGCCCCTCACTCAGGGCCCCACTCCCCGCCCCTCACTCAGGGCCCCACTCCCCGCCCCTCACTCAGGGTCCCACTCCTCACTCAGGGCCCCACTCCCCGACCCTCACTCAGGGCCCCACTCCCCGCCCCTCACTCAGGGCCCCACTCCCCGCCCCTCACTCAGGGCCCCACTCCCGCCCCTCACTCAGGGCCCCACTCCCCGCCCCTCACTCAGGGCCCCACTCCCCGCCCCTCACTCAGGGCCCCACTCCCCGCCCCTCACTCAGGGCCCCACTCCCCGCCCCTCACTCAGTGTCTCCACCTCCCGCCCCTCACTCAGTGTCTCCACCTCCCATCCCTCACTCAGGGCCCCACTCAGCGCCCCTCATTCTGGGCCCCACTCCTCACTCAGGGCCCCACTCCCCGCCCCTCACTCAGGGTCCCACTCCCCGCCCCTCACTCAGGGCCCCACTCCCCGCCCCTCACTCAGGGTCCCACTCCCCGCCCCTCACGCACTGTCTCAACCTCCCGACCCTCACTCAGGGCCCCACTCCCCGCCCCTCACTCAGTGTCTCCACCTCCCACCCCTCACTCAGGGCCCCACTCCCCGCCCCTCACTTAGGGCCCCACTCCCCGCCCCTCACTCAGGGCCCCACTCCCCGCCCCTCACTCAGAGCCCCACTCCCCGCCCCTCACTCAGGGCCCCACTCCCCGCCCCACTCAGGGCCCCTCACTCATTGCCCCACTCCCCGCCCCTCACTCAGTGTCTCCACCTCCCGACCCTCACTCAGGGCCCCACTCCCCGCCCCTCACTCAGGGCCCCACTCCCCGTCCCTCACTCAGGGCCCCACTCCCCGCCCCTCACTCAGAGCCCCACTCCCCGCCCCTCACTCAGGGCCCCACTCCCCGCCCCTCACTCAGGGCCCCACTCCCCGCCCCTCACTCAGTGTCTCCACCTCCCGCCCCTCACTCAGGGCCCCACTCCCCGCCCCTCACTCAGGGCCCCACTCCCCGCCCCTCACTCAGGGCCCCACTCCCCGCCCCTCACTCAGGGCCCCACTCCCCGCCCCTCACTCAGTGTCTCCAGGCTGTCCTCCTCCCAGCTGGCGTGGTCTGCGTGCAGCAGGAATTCCAGCAGGAGGCGCAGGACCTGCAGCTGCCCGCACATCATCTTCTGCTTCCTGCGGCAGTCCTGTGCGGGAGGAAGCCACGGCGTCACCGCTCTGTCCTCTACTCCCCACGGCTCCATGAGTCACCTCTCTGTCCTCTACTCCCCACGGCGTCACCGCTCTGTCCTCTACTCCCCACGGCGTCACCGCTCTGTCCTCTACTCCCCACGGCGTCACCGCTGTCCTCTACTCCCCACGGCGTCACCGCTCTGTCCTCTACTCCCCACGGCGTCACCGCTCTGTCCTCTACTCCCCACGGCTCCATGCGTCACCCCTCTGTCCTCTACTCCCCACGGCTCCATGCGTCACCCCTCTGTCCTCTACTCCCCACGGCTCCATGCGTCACCGCTCTGTCCTCTACTCCCCACGGCTCCATGCGTCACCGCTCTGTCCTCTACTCCCCACGGCTCCATGCGTCACCGCTCTGTCCTCTACTCCCCACGGCTCCATTCGTCACCTCTCTGTCCTCTACTCCCCACGGCTCCATGCGTCACCTCTCTGTCCTCTACTCCCCACGGCTCCATGCGTCACCCCTCTGTCCTCTACTCCCCACGGCTCCATGCGTCACCCCTCTGTCCTCTACTCCCCACGGCTCCATGCGTCACCCCTCTGTCCTCTACTCCCCACGGCTCCATGCGTCACCCCTCTGTCCTCTACTCCCCACGGCTCCATGCGTCACCCCTCTGTCCTCTACTCCCCACGGCTCCATGCGTCACCCCTCTGTCCTCTACTCCCCACGGCTCCATGCGTCACCGCTCTGTCCTCTACTCCCCACGGCTCCATGCGTCACCTCTCTGTCCTCCCCTCCCCACGGCTCCATGCGTCACCTCTCTGTCCTCTACTCCCCACGGCTCCATGCGTCACCGCTCTGTCCTATACTCCCCACGGCTCCATACGTCCCCGCCCTGTCCTCTACTCCCCACGGCTCCATGCGTCACCCCTCTGTCCTCTACTCCCCACGGCTCCATGCGTCACCCCTCTGTCCTCTACTCCCCACGGCTCCATGAGTCACCTCTCTGTCCTCTACTCCCCACGGCTCCATGCGTCACCCCTCTGTCCTCTACTCCCCACGGCTCCATGCGTCACCTCTCTGTCCTCTACTCCCCACGGCGTCACCTCTCTGTCCTCTACTCCCCACAGCTCCATGCGTCACCTCTCTGTCCTCTACTCCCCACGGCGTCACCTCTCTGTCCTCTACTCCCCACAGCTCCATGCGTCACCTCTCTGTCCTCTACTCCCCACAGCTCCATGCGTCACCGCTCTGTCCTCTACTCCCCACGGCTCTATGCGTCACCTCTCTGTCCTCTACTCCCCACGGCTCCATGAGTCACCTCTCTGTCCTCTACTCCCCACGGCTCCATGAGTCACCTCTCTGTCCTCTACTCCCCACGGCTCCATGCGTCACCTCTCTGTCCTCTACTCCCCACGGCTCCATGCGTCGTCACCTCTCTGTCCTCTACTCCCCACGGCTCCATGAGTCACCGCTCTGTCCTCTACTCCCCACGGCTCCATGAGTCACCGCTCTGTCCTCTACTCCCCACGGCTCCATGAGTCACCGCTCTGTCCTCTACTCCCCACGGCTCCATGCGTCACCGCTCTGTCCTCTACTCCCCACGGCTCCATGCGTCCCCGCTCTGTCCTCTACTCCCCACGGCTCCATGCGTCACCTCTCTGTCCTCTACTCCCCACGGCTCCATGCGTCACCCCTCTGTCCTCTACTCCCCACGGCTCCATGAGTCACCTCTCTGTCCTCTACTCCCCACGGCTCCATACGTCACCTCTCTGTCCTCTCCTCCCCACGGCTCCATGAGTCACCTCTCTGTCCTCTACTCCCCACGGCTCCATGCGTCACCTCTCTGTCCTCCCCTCCCCACGGCTCCATGAGTCACCTCTCTGTCCTATACTCCCCACGGCTCCATGAGTCACCGCTCTGTCCTCTACTCCCCACGGCTCCATACGTCACCGCTCTGTCCTCTACTCCCCACGGCTCCATGCGTCACCTCTCTGTCCTCTACTCCCCACGGCTCCATGCGTCACCTCGCTGTCCTCTACTCCCCACGGCTCCATGCGTCACCTCTCTGTCCTCTACTCCCCACGGCTCCATGCGTCACCTCTCTGTCCTCTACTCCCCACGGCTCCATACGTCCCCGCTCTGTCCTCTACTCCCCACGGCTCCATGCGTCACCTCTCTGTCCTCTACTCCCCACGGCTCCATGAGTCACCTCTCTGTCCTCTACTCCCCACGGCCCCATGCGTCCCCGCTCTGTCCTCTACTCCCCACGGCGTCACCGCTCTGTCCTCTACTCCCCACGGCGTCACCGCTCTGTCCTCTACTCCCCACGGCGTCACCGCTCTGTCCTCTACTCGCCACGGCGTCACCGCTCTGTCCTCTACTCCCCACGGCGTCACCGCTCTGTCCTCTACTCCCCACGGCTCCATGCGTCACCCCTCTGTCCTCTACTCCCCACGGCTCCATGCGTCACCCCTCTGTCCTCTACTCCCCACGGCTCCATGCATCACCGCTCTGTCCTCTACTCCCCACGGCTCCATGCGTCACCGCTCTGTCCTCTACTCCCCACGGCTCCATGCGTCACCGCTCTGTCCTCTACTCCCCACGGCTCCATTCGTCACCTCTCTGTCCTCTACTCCCCACGGCTCCATGCGTCACCTCTCTGTCCTCTACTCCCCACGGCTCCATGCGTCACCCCTCTGTCCTCTACTCCCCACGGCTCCATGCGTCACCCCTCTGTCCTCTACTCCCCACGGCTCCATGCGTCACCCCTCTGTCCTCTACTCCCCACGGCTCCATGCGTCACCCCTCTGTCCTCTACTCCCCACGGCTCCATGCGTCACCCCTCTGTCCTCTACTCCCCACGGCTCCATGCGTCACCCCTCTGTCCTCTACTCCCCACGGCTCCATGCGTCACCGCTCTGTCCTCTACTCCCCACGGCTCCATGCGTCACCTCTCTGTCCTCCCCTCCCCACGGCTCCATGCGTCACCTCTCTGTCCTCTACTCCCCACGGCTCCATGCGTCACCGCTCTGTCCTCTACTCCCCACGGCTCCATGCGTCACCGCCCTGTCCTATACTCCCCACGGCTCCATACGTCCCCCGCCCTGTCCTCTACTCCCCACGGCTCCATGCGTCACCGCTCTGTCCTCTACTCCCCACGGCTCCATGCGTCACCCCTCTGTCCTCTACTCCCCACGGCTCCATGAGTCACCTCTCTGTCCTCTACTCCCCACGGCTCCATGCGTCACCCCTCTGTCCTCTACTCCCCACGGCTCCATGCGTCACCTCTCTGTCCTCTACTCCCCACGGCGTCACCTCTCTGTCCTCTACTCCCCACAGCTCCATGCGTCACCCCTCTGTCCTCTACTCCCCACGGCTCCATGAGTCACCTCTCTGTCCTCTACTCCCCACGGCTCCATGCGTCACCCCTCTGTCCTCTACTCCCCACGGCTCCATGAGTCACCTCTCTGTCCTCTACTCCCCACGGCTCCATGCGTCACCCCTCTGTCCTCTACTCCCCACGGCTCCATGCGTCACCTCTCTGTCCTCTACTCCCCACGGCGTCACCTCTCTGTCCTCTACTCCCCACAGCTCCATGCGTCACCTCTCTGTCCTCTACTCCCCACGGCTCCATGCGTCACCGCTCTGTCCTCTACTCCCCACGGCTCTATGCGTCACCTCTCTGTCCTCTACTCCCCACGGCTCCATACGTCACCTCTCTGTCCTCTACTCCCCACGGCTCCATGCGTCACCGCTCTGTCCTCTACTCCCCACGGCTCCATGCGTCACCTCTCTGTCCTCTACTCCCCACGGCTCCATGCGTCACCGCTCTGTCCTCTACTCCCCACGGCTCCATGCGTCACCGCTCTGTCCTCTACTCCCCACGGCTCCATACGTCACCGCTCTGTCCTCTACTCCCCACGGCTCCATGAGTCACCCCTCTGTCCTCTACTCCCCACGGCTCCATGCGTCACCGCTCTGTCCTCTACTCCCCACGGCTCCATGCGTCACCGCTCTGTCCTCTACTCCCCACGGCTCCATACGTCACCGCTCTGTCCTCTACTCCCCACGGCTCCATGCGTCCCCGCTCTGTCCTCTACTCCCCACGGCTCCATGCGTCACCGCTCTGTCCTCTACTCCCCACGGCTCCATACGTCACCGCTCTGTCCTCTACTCCCCACGGCTCCATGCGTCCCCGCTCTGTCCTATACTCCCCACGGCTCCATGCGTCACCGCTCTGTCCTCTACTCCCCACGGCTCCATGCGTCACCTCTCTGTCCTCTACTCCCCACGGCTCCATGCGTCACCGCTCTGTCCTCTACTCCCCACGGCTCCATGCGTCACCTCTCTGTCCTCTACTCCCCACGGCTCCATGCGTCACCTCTTGTCCTCTACTCCCCACGGCTCCATGAGTCACCTCTCTGTCCTCTACTCCCCACGGCTCCATGAGTCACCTCTGTCCTCTACTCCCCACGGCTCCATGCGTCACCGCTCTCTCCTCTACTCCCCACGGCTCCATACGTCACCGCTCTGTCCTCTACTCCCCACGGCTCCATGCGTCCCCGCTCTGTCCTATACTCCCCACGGCTCCATGCGTCACCGCTCTGTCCTCTACTCCCCACGGCTCCATGCGTCACCTCTCTGTCCTCTACTCCCCACGGCTCCATGCGTCACCTCTTGTCCTCTACTCCCCACGGCTCCATGAGTCACCTCTCTGTCCTCTACTCCCCACGGCTCCATACGTCACCTCTTGTCCTCTACTCCCCACGGCTCCATGAGTCACCTCTCTGTCCTCTACTCCCCACGGCTCCATGAGTCACCTCTCTGTCCTCTACTCCCCACGGCTCCATGCGTCACCTCTCTGTCCTCTACTCCCCACGGCTCCATGCGTCGTCACCTCTCTGTCCTCTACTCCCCACGGCTCCATGAGTCACCGCTCTGTCCTCTACTCCCCACGGCTCCATGAGTCACCGCTCTGTCCTCTACTCCCCACGGCTCCATGAGTCACCGCTCTGTCCTCTACTCCCCACGGCTCCATGCGTCACCGCTCTGTCCTCTACTCCCCACGGCTCCATGCGTCACCTCTCTGTCCTCCCCTCCCCACGGCTCCATGAGTCACCTCTCTGTCCTCTACTCCCCACGGCTCCATGAGTCACCGCTCTGTCCTCTACTCCCCACGGCTCCATACGTCACCGCTCTGTCCTCTACTCCCCACGGCTCCATGCGTCACCTCTCTGTCCTCTACTCCCCACGGCTCCATGCGTCACCTCTCTGTCCTCTACTCCCCACGGCTCCATACGTCCCCGCTCTGTCCTCTACTCCCCACGGCTCCATGCGTCACCTCTCTGTCCTCTACTCCCCACGGCTCCATGAGTCACCTCTCTGTCCTCTACTCCCCACGGCCCCATGCGTCCCCGCTCTGTCCTCTACTCCCCACGGCGTCACCGCTCTGTCCTCTACTCCCCACGGCGTCACCGCTCTGTCCTCTACTCCCCACGGCGTCACCGCTCTGTCCTCTACTCGCCACGGCGTCACCGCTCTGTCCTCTACTCCCCACGGCGTCACCGCTCTGTCCTCTACTCCCCACGGCTCCATGCGTCACCCCTCTGTCCTCTACTCCCCACGGCTCCATGCGTCACCCCTCTGTCCTCTACTCCCCACGGCTCCATGCATCACCGCTCTGTCCTCTACTCCCCACGGCTCCATGCGTCACCGCTCTGTCCTCTACTCCCCACGGCTCCATGCGTCACCGCTCTGTCCTCTACTCCCCACGGCTCCATTCGTCACCTCTCTGTCCTCTACTCCCCACGGCTCCATGCGTCACCTCTCTGTCCTCTACTCCCCACGGCTCCATGCGTCACCCCTCTGTCCTCTACTCCCCACGGCTCCATGCGTCACCCCTCTGTCCTCTACTCCCCACGGCTCCATGCGTCACCCCTCTGTCCTCTACTCCCCACGGCTCCATGCGTCACCCCTCTGTCCTCTACTCCCCACGGCTCCATGCGTCACCCCTCTGTCCTCTACTCCCCACGGCTCCATGCGTCACCCCTCTGTCCTCTACTCCCCACGGCTCCATGCGTCACCGCTCTGTCCTCTACTCCCCACGGCTCCATGCGTCACCTCTCTGTCCTCCCCTCCCCACGGCTCCATGCGTCACCTCTCTGTCCTCTACTCCCCACGGCTCCATGCGTCACCGCTCTGTCCTCTACTCCCCACGGCTCCATGCGTCACCGCCCTGTCCTATACTCCCCACGGCTCCATACGTCCCCGCCCTGTCCTCTACTCCCCACGGCTCCATGCGTCACCGCTCTGTCCTCTACTCCCCACGGCTCCATGCGTCACCCCTCTGTCCTCTACTCCCCACGGCTCCATGAGTCACCTCTCTGTCCTCTACTCCCCACGGCTCCATGCGTCACCCCTCTGTCCTCTACTCCCCACGGCTCCATGCGTCACCTCTCTGTCCTCTACTCCCCACGGCGTCACCTCTCTGTCCTCTACTCCCCACAGCTCCATGCGTCACCCCTCTGTCCTCTACTCCCCACGGCTCCATGAGTCACCTCTCTGTCCTCTACTCCCCACGGCTCCATGCGTCACCCCTCTGTCCTCTACTCCCCACGGCTCCATGAGTCACCTCTCTGTCCTCTACTCCCCACGGCTCCATGCGTCACCCCTCTGTCCTCTACTCCCCACGGCTCCATGCGTCACCTCTCTGTCCTCTACTCCCCACGGCGTCACCTCTCTGTCCTCTACTCCCCACAGCTCCATGCGTCACCTCTCTGTCCTCTACTCCCCACGGCTCCATGCGTCACCGCTCTGTCCTCTACTCCCCACGGCTCTATGCGTCACCTCTCTGTCCTCTACTCCCCACGGCTCCATACGTCACCTCTCTGTCCTCTACTCCCCACGGCTCCATGCGTCACCGCTCTGTCCTCTACTCCCCACGGCTCCATGCGTCACCTCTCTGTCCTCTACTCCCCACGGCTCCATGCGTCACCGCTCTGTCCTCTACTCCCCACGGCTCCATGCGTCACCGCTCTGTCCTCTACTCCCCACGGCTCCATACGTCACCGCTCTGTCCTCTACTCCCCACGGCTCCATGAGTCACCCCTCTGTCCTCTACTCCCCACGGCTCCATGCGTCACCGCTCTGTCCTCTACTCCCCACGGCTCCATGCGTCACCGCTCTGTCCTCTACTCCCCACGGCTCCATACGTCACCGCTCTGTCCTCTACTCCCCACGGCTCCATGCGTCCCCGCTCTGTCCTCTACTCCCCACGGCTCCATGCGTCACCGCTCTGTCCTCTACTCCCCACGGCTCCATACGTCACCGCTCTGTCCTCTACTCCCCACGGCTCCATGCGTCCCCGCTCTGTCCTATACTCCCCACGGCTCCATGCGTCACCGCTCTGTCCTCTACTCCCCACGGCTCCATGCGTCACCTCTCTGTCCTCTACTCCCCACGGCTCCATGCGTCACCGCTCTGTCCTCTACTCCCCACGGCTCCATGCGTCACCTCTCTGTCCTCTACTCCCCACGGCTCCATGCGTCACCTCTTGTCCTCTACTCCCCACGGCTCCATGAGTCACCTCTCTGTCCTCTACTCCCCACGGCTCCATGAGTCACCTCTGTCCTCTACTCCCCACGGCTCCATGCGTCACCGCTCTCTCCTCTACTCCCCACGGCTCCATACGTCACCGCTCTGTCCTCTACTCCCCACGGCTCCATGCGTCCCCGCTCTGTCCTATACTCCCCACGGCTCCATGCGTCACCGCTCTGTCCTCTACTCCCCACGGCTCCATGCGTCACCTCTCTGTCCTCTACTCCCCACGGCTCCATGCGTCACCTCTTGTCCTCTACTCCCCACGGCTCCATGAGTCACCTCTCTGTCCTCTACTCCCCACGGCTCCATACGTCACCTCTTGTCCTCTACTCCCCACGGCTCCATGAGTCACCTCTCTGTCCTCTACTCCCCACGGCTCCATGAGTCACCTCTCTGTCCTCTACTCCCCACGGCTCCATGCGTCACCTCTCTGTCCTCTACTCCCCACGGCTCCATGCGTCGTCACCTCTCTGTCCTCTACTCCCCACGGCTCCATGAGTCACCGCTCTGTCCTCTACTCCCCACGGCTCCATGAGTCACCGCTCTGTCCTCTACTCCCCACGGCTCCATGAGTCACCGCTCTGTCCTCTACTCCCCACGGCTCCATGCGTCACCGCTCTGTCCTCTACTCCCCACGGCTCCATACGTCACCGCTCTGTCCTCTACTCCCCACGGCTCCATGCGTCCCCGCTCTGTCCTCTACTCCCCACGGCTCCATGCGTCACCGCTCTGTCCTCTACTCCCCACGGCTCCATGCGTCACCCCTCTGTCCTCTACTCCCCACGGCTCCATGCGTCACCCCTCTGTCCTCTACTCCCCACGGCTCCATGCGTCACCCCTCTGTCCTCTACTCCCCACGGCTCCATGCGTCACCCCTCTGTCCTCTACTCCCCACGGCTCCATGCGTCACCCCTCTGTCCTCTACTCCCCACGGCTCCATGCGTCACCCCTCTGTCCTCTACTCCCCACGGCTCCATGCGTCACCCCTCTGTCCTCTACTCCCCACGGCTCCATGCGTCACCGCTCTGTCCTCTACTCCCCACGGCTCCATGCGTCACCTCTCTGTCCTCCCCTCCCCACGGCTCCATGCGTCACCTCTCTGTCCTCTACTCCCCACGGCTCCATGCGTCACCGCTCTGTCCTCTACTCCCCACGGCTCCATGCGTCACCGCCCTGTCCTATACTCCCCACGGCTCCATACGTCCCCGCCCTGTCCTCTACTCCCCACGGCTCCATGCGTCACCGCTCTGTCCTCTACTCCCCACGGCTCCATGCGTCACCCCTCTGTCCTCTACTCCCCACGGCTCCATGAGTCACCTCTCTGTCCTCTACTCCCCACGGCTCCATGCGTCACCCCTCTGTCCTCTACTCCCCACGGCTCCATGCGTCACCTCTCTGTCCTCTACTCCCCACGGCGTCACCTCTCTGTCCTCTACTCCCCACAGCTCCATGCGTCACCTCTCTGTCCTCTACTCCCCACGGCGTCACCTCTCTGTCCTCTACTCCCCACAGCTCCATGCGTCACCTCTCTGTCCTCTACTCCCCACGGCTCCATGCGTCACCGCTCTCTCCTCTACTCCCCACGGCTCCATACGTCACCGCTCTGTCCTCTACTCCCCACGGCTCCATGCGTCACCGCCCTGTCCTATACTCCCCACGGCTCCATACGTCCCCGCCCTGTCCTCTACTCCCCACGGCTCCATGCGTCACCGCTCTGTCCTCTACTCCCCACGGCTCCATGCGTCACCCCTCTGTCCTCTACTCCCCACGGCTCCATGAGTCACCTCTCTGTCCTCTACTCCCCACGGCTCCATGCGTCACCCCTCTGTCCTCTACTCCCCACGGCTCCATGCGTCACCTCTCTGTCCTCTACTCCCCACGGCGTCACCTCTCTGTCCTCTACTCCCCACAGCTCCATGCGTCACCTCTCTGTCCTCTACTCCCCACGGCGTCACCTCTCTGTCCTCTACTCCCCACAGCTCCATGCGTCACCTCTCTGTCCTCTACTCCCCACGGCTCCATGCGTCACCGCTCTCTCCTCTACTCCCCACGGCTCCATACGTCACCGCTCTGTCCTCTACTCCCCACGGCTCCATGCGTCCCCGCTCTGTCCTATACTCCCCACGGCTCCATGCGTCACCGCTCTGTCCTCTACTCCCCACGGCTCCATGCGTCACCTCTCTGTCCTCTACTCCCCACGGCTCCATGCGTCACCTCTTGTCCTCTACTCCCCACGGCTCCATGAGTCACCTCTCTGTCCTCTACTCCCCACGGCTCCATACGTCACCTCTCTGTCCTCTACTCCCCACGGCTCCATGAGTCACCTCTCTGTCCTCTACTCCCCACGGCTCCATGAGTCACCTCTCTGTCCTCTACTCCCCACGGCTCCATGAGTCACCTCTCTGTCCTCTACTCCCCACGGCTCCATGCGTCACCTCTCTGTCCTCTACTCCCCACGGCTCCATGCGTCGTCACCTCTCTGTCCTCTACTCCCACGGCTCCATGAGTCACCGCTCTGTCCTCTACTCCCCACGGCTCCATGAGTCACCGCTCTGTCCTCTACTCCCCACGGCTCCATGAGTCACCGCTCTGTCCTCTACTCCCCACGGCTCCATGAGTCACCGCTCTGTCCTCTACTCCCCACGGCTCCATGCGTCACCGCTCTGTCCTCTACTCCCCACGGCTCCATACGTCACCGCTCTGTCCTCTACTCCCCACGGCTCCATGCGTCCCCGCTCTGTCCTATACTCCCCACGGCTCCATGCGTCACCGCTCTGTCCTCTACTCCCCACGGCTCCATGCGTCACCTCTCTGTCCTCTACTCCCCACGGCTCCATGCGTCACCTCTTGTCCTCTACTCCCCACGGCTCCATGAGTCACCTCTCTGTCCTCTACTCCCCACGGCTCCATACGTCACCTCTCTGTCCTCTACTCCCCACGGCTCCATGAGTCACCTCTCTGTCCTCTACTCCCCACGGCTCCATGAGTCACCTCTCTGTCCTCTACTCCCCACGGCTCCATGAGTCACCTCTCTGTCCTCTACTCCCCACGGCTCCATGCGTCACCTCTCTGTCCTCTACTCCCCACGGCTCCATGCGTCGTCACCTCTCTGTCCTCTACTCCCCACGGCTCCATGAGTCACCGCTCTGTCCTCTACTCCCCACGGCTCCATGAGTCACCGCTCTGTCCTCTACTCCCCACGGCTCCATGAGTCACCGCTCTGTCCTCTACTCCCCACGGCTCCATGCGTCACCGCTCTGTCCTCTACTCCCCACGGCTCCATGCGTCCCCGCTCTGTCCTCTACTCCCCACGGCTCCATGCGTCACCTCTCTGTCCTCTACTCCCCACGGCTCCATGCGTCACCCCTCTGTCCTCTACTCCCCACGGCTCCATGAGTCACCGCTCTGTCCTCTACTCCCCACGGCTCCATGAGTCACCGCTCTGTCCTCTACTCCCCACGGCTCCATGCGTCACCGCTCTGTCCTCTACTCCCCACGGCTCCATGCGTCCCCGCTCTGTCCTCTACTCCCCACGGCTCCATGCGTCACCCCTCTGTCCTCTACTCCCCACGGCTCCATGCGTCACCTCTCTGTCCTCTACTCCCCACGGCGTCACCTCTCTGTCCTCTACTCCCCACAGCTCCATGCGTCACCTCTCTGTCCTCTACTCCCCACGGCGTCACCTCTCTGTCCTCTACTCCCCACAGCTCCATGCGTCACCGCTCTGTCCTCTACTCCCCACGGCTCCATGCGTCACCTCTCTGTCCTCTACTCCCCACGGCTCCATGCGTCACCGCTCTGTCCTCTACTCCCCACGGCTCCATGCGTCACCGCTCTGTCCTCTACTCCCCACGGCTCCATACGTCACCGCTCTGTCCTCTACTCCCCACGGCTCCATGAGTCACCCCTCTGTCCTCTACTCCCCACGGCTCCATGCGTCACCGCTCTGTCCTCTACTCCCCACGGCTCCATGCGTCACCGCTCTGTCCTCTACTCCCCACGGCTCCATACGTCACCGCTCTGTCCTCTACTCCCCACGGCTCCATGCGTCCCCGCTCTGTCCTCTACTCCCCACGGCTCCATGCGTCACCGCTCTGTCCTCTACTCCTCACGGCTCCATACGTCACCGCTCTGTCCTCTACTCCCCACGGCTCCATGCGTCCCCGCTCTGTCCTATACTCCCCACGGCTCCATGCGTCACCGCTCTGTCCTCTACTCCCCACGGCTCCATGCGTCACCTCTCTGTCCTCTACTCCCCACGGCTCCATGAGTCACCTCTGTCCTCTACTCCCCACGGCTCCATGCGTCACCGCTCTGTCCTCTACTCCCCACGGCTCCATGCGTCACCTCTCTGTCCTCTACTCCCCACGGCTCCATGCGTCACCTCTTGTCCTCTACTCCCCACGGCTCCATGAGTCACCTCTCTGTCCTCTACTCCCCACGGCTCCATGAGTCACCTCTGTCCTCTACTCCCCACGGCTCCATGCGTCACCGCTCTCTCCTCTACTCCCCACGGCTCCATACGTCACCGCTCTGTCCTCTACTCCCCACGGCTCCATGCGTCCCCGCTCTGTCCTATACTCCCCACGGCTCCATGCGTCACCGCTCTGTCCTCTACTCCCCACGGCTCCATGCGTCACCTCTCTGTCCTCTACTCCCCACGGCTCCATGCGTCACCTCTTGTCCTCTACTCCCCACGGCTCCATGCGTCACCTCTTGTCCTCTACTCCCCACGGCTCCATGCGTCACCCCTCTGTCCTCTACTCCCCACGGCTCCATGAGTCACCTCTCTGTCCTCTACTCCCCACGGCTCCATACGTCACCTCTCTGTCCTCTACTCCCCACGGCTCCATACGTCACCTCTCTGTCCTCTACTCCCCACGGCTCCATGAGTCACCTCTCTGTCCTCTACTCCCCACGGCTCCATGAGTCACCTCTCTGTCCTCTACTCCCCACGGCTCCATGCGTCACCTCTCTGTCCTCTACTCCCCACGGCTCCATGCGTCGTCACCTCTCTGTCCTCTACTCCCCACGGCTCCATGAGTCACCGCTGTCCTCTACTCCCCACGGCTCCATGAGTCACCGCTCTGTCCTCTACTCCCCACGGCTCCATGAGTCACCGCTCTGTCCTCTACTCCCCACGGCTCCATGCGTCACCGCTCTGTCCTCTACTCCCCACGGCTCCATACGTCACCGCTCTGTCCTCTACTCCCCACGGCTCCATGCGTCCCCGCTCTGTCCTATACTCCCCACGGCTCCATACGTCACCTCTCTGTCCTCTACTCCCCACGGCTCCATACGTCACCTCTCTGTCCTCTACTCCCCACGGCTCCATGAGTCACCTCTCTGTCCTCTACTCCCCACGGCTCCATGAGTCACCTCTCTGTCCTCTACTCCCCACGGCTCCATGCGTCACCTCTCTGTCCTCTACTCCCCACGGCTCCATGCGTCGTCACCTCTCTGTCCTCTACTCCCCACGGCTCCATGAGTCACCGCTGTCCTCTACTCCCCACGGCTCCATGAGTCACCGCTCTGTCCTCTACTCCCCACGGCTCCATGAGTCACCGCTCTGTCCTCTACTCCCCACGGCTCCATGCGTCACCGCTCTGTCCTCTACTCCCCACGGCTCCATACGTCACCGCTCTGTCCTCTACTCCCCACGGCTCCATGCGTCCCCGCTCTGTCCTATACTCCCCACGGCTCCATGCGTCACCGCTCTGTCCTCTACTCCCCACGGCTCCATGCGTCACCTCTCTGTCCTCTACTCCCCACGGCTCCATGCGTCACCTCTTGTCCTCTACTCCCCACGGCTCCATGAGTCACCTCTCTGTCCTCTACTCCCCACGGCTCCATACGTCACCTCTCTGTCCTCTACTCCCCACGGCTCCATGAGTCACCTCTCTGTCCTCTACTCCCCACGGCTCCATGAGTCACCTCTCTGTCCTCTACTCCCCACGGCTCCATGAGTCACCTCTCTGTCCTCTACTCCCCACGGCTCCATGAGTCACCTCTCTGTCCTCTACTCCCCACGGCTCCATGCGTCACCTCTCTGTCCTCTACTCCCCACGGCTCCATGCGTCGTCACCTCTCTGTCCTCTACTCCCCACGGCTCCATGAGTCACCGCTCTGTCCTCTACTCCCCACGGCTCCATGAGTCACCGCTCTGTCCTCTACTCCCCACGGCTCCATGAGTCACCGCTCTGTCCTCTACTCCCCACGGCTCCATGCGTCACCGCTCTGTCCTCTACTCCCCACGGCTCCATGCGTCCCCGCTCTGTCCTCTACTCCCCACGGCTCCATGCGTCACCTCTCTGTCCTCTACTCCCCACGGCTCCATGCGTCACCCCTCTGTCCTCTACTCCCCACGGCTCCATGAGTCACCTCTCTGTCCTCTACTCCCCACGGCTCCATACGTCACCTCTCTGTCCTCTCCTCCCCACGGCTCCATGAGTCACCTCTCTGTCCTCTACTCCCCACGGCTCCATGCGTCACCTCTCTGTCCTCCCCTCCCCACGGCTCCATGAGTCACCTCTCTGTCCTCTACTCCCCACGGCTCCATGAGTCACCGCTCTGTCCTCTACTCCCCACGGCTCCATACGTCACCGCTCTGTCCTCTACTCCCCACGGCTCCATGCGTCACCTCTCTGTCTTCTACTCCCCACGGCTCCATGCGTCACCTCGCTGTCCTCTACTCCCCACGGCTCCATGCGTCACCTCTCTGTCCTCTACTCCCCACGGCTCCATGCGTCACCTCTCTGTCCTCTACTCCCCACGGCTCCATACGTCCCCGCTCTGTCCTCTACTCCCCACGGCTCCATACGTCCCCGCTCTGTCCTCTACTCCCCACGGCTCCATGCGTCACCTCTCTGTCCTCTACTCCCCACGGCTCCATGCGTCACCTCTCTGTCCTCTACTCCCCACGGCTCCATGAGTCACCTCTCTGTCCTCTCCTCCCCACGGCTCCATGACTAAAGTACAGGTCCCCTCACCATGGAATAATCCACCAACACTTTATCCGGCGCTTCCCCATCACCCTCCTTTCTCGGGCGTTCCTCCAGGCTCGGGGCACCATGCAGGGTGTCCAGGAGTCTGAGCAGGAGAAGGCGAAAACAGGGTCTTGTGTCTGCTCCATCATAACGAGACAGAGCCCCCAATATAGAACGAGACAGAGCCCCCCAATATAGAATGAGACAGAGCCCCCCAATATAGAACGAGACAGAGCCCCCAATATAGAACGAGACAGAGCCCCTCAATATAGAACGAGACAGAGCCCCCCAATATAGAACGAGAGCCCGTCTGATATAGAACGAGACAGGGCCCCCCAATATAGAACGAGAGCCCGTCTGATATAGAACGAGACAGGGCCCCCCAATATAGAACGAGAGCCCCTCTGATATAGAACGAGACAGGGCCCCCCAATATAGAACGAGACAGGGCCCCCCAATATAGAACGAGACAGAACCCCCCAATATAGAACGAGACAGAACCCCCCAATATAGAACGAGACAGAGCACCCCAATATAGAACGAGAGCCCCCCAATATAGAACGAGACAGAGCCCCCCAATATAGAACGACTGAGTGAGTGGGTGGGTGACTGAGTGAGTGGGTGGGTGGGTGACTGGGTGGGTGACTGAGTGGGTGGGTGGTGACTGAGTGGGTGACTGAGTGGGTGACTGAGTGAGTGGGTGGGTGACTGAGTGGGTGGGTGACTGGGTGGGTGACTGAGTGGGTGACTGAGTGGGTGGGTGGGTGACAGTGCGTGGGTGGGAGACGGTGGGTGACTTACCTTGACCCCGTGGCATCTGGCTGGGGCAGGAGGTGAGTTCGGGAAGCTGGCGGGGGGGGCAAGAGTGGCAGGAGGCCCGGGCCGCGCCGCGCTTTTCCTCGTTGTGAGCGAGGGGGGAGGAGCCTGGAGTTTGCTACTGAGCAGGAGGGCCGCGCCGCGAGGGGGGAGGAGCCTGGAGTTTGCTGCTGAGCAGGAGGGCCGCGCTTCCCCTCTCCGGGAGTGGCGCACGGTGAGGGTGATGGTGCGGCTGGGGATGTTGCGGAGCGTGGGGATTTGGGTGAGGTGGGGAGGGGGGAAGAGAGTGAGGGGCACCGGGAGAGGGGGGGGGGGTGTGGAAGGTGAGCTGCGGTCCAACTGACGGGGGAGAGTGAGGCCAAGCAACAGAGTGTGTGTGTGTGTGTGTGTGTGTGTGTGTGTGTGTGTGTGTGTGTGTGTGTGGTCACTCCGCCTCAGGCCAATGAGAGGTGTGGGGGCGGGCGGCCCAAGGGACCAATGAGATTTCCCCTAGGGACACAGGAAGATACAGACAGGCATACAGTGCTTTCACTAATATAGTATAAAAGAAATAAGAAATAAGATATATATATATATATAGCCCCAATATATATATAAAGATATACAGAGTCCCCAATATATATAACGAGATAGAGCCCCCCGATATACAACGTTCCAAACCCCAGTGATATAACAAGACAGACGCCCCCCAACATGCAACGAGAGACGCCCCCGACATGCAACGAGAGAGACGCCCCCGACATGCAACGAGACAGACGCCCCCCGACATGCAACGAGACAGACGCCCCCCCGACATGCAACGAGACAGACGTCCTCCCCGACATGCAACGAGACAGACGCCCCCGACATGCAACGAGACAGACGCCCCCGACATGCAACGAGACAGACGCCCTCCCCGACATGCAACGAGACAGACGCCCTCCCCGACATGCAACGAGACAGACGCCCTCCCCGACATGCAACGAGACAGACGCCCTCCCCGACATGCAACGAGACAGACGCCCCCCGACATGCAACGAGACAGACGCCCTCCCCGACATGCAACGAGACAGACGCCCTCCCCGATATGCAACGAGACAGACGCCCCCCGACATGCAACGAGACAGACGCCCCCCGACATGCAACGAGACAGACGCCCCCGACATGCAAAAAGACAGACGCCCCCCCGACATGCAACGAGACAGACACCCCCCGACAGGCAACGAGACAGACACCCCCACACATGCAACGAGACAGACGCCCTCCCCGACATGCAACGAGACAGACGCCCCCCGACATGCAACGAGAGAGACGCCCCCGACATGCAACGAGACAGACGCCCCCCGACATGCCACGAGACAGACGCCCCCCCGACATGCAACTAGACAGACGCCCTCCCCGACATGCAACGAGACAGACGCCCTCCCCGACATGCAACGAGACAGACGCTCCCCCCCGACATGCAACGAGACAGACGCCCCCCCGACATGCAACGAGACAGACGCCCCCCCCTGACATTCAACGAGACAGACGCCCCCCGACATGCAACGAGACAGACGCCCCCGACATGCAACGAGACAGACGCCCCCCGACATGCAACGAGACAGACGCTCCCCGACATGCAACGAGACAGACGCCCCCCGACATGCAACGAGACAGACGCTCCCCGACATGCAACGAGACAGACGCCCCCGACATGCAACGAGACAGACGCTCCCCGACATGCAACGAGACAGACGCCCCCACACATGCAACGAGACAGACGCTCCCCGACATGCAACGAGACAGACGCCCCCGACATGCAACGAGACAGACGCTCCCCGACATGCAACGAGACAGACGCCCCCGACATGCAACGAGACAGACGCCCCCGACATGCAACGAGACAGACGCCCCCGACATGCAACGAGACAGACGCCCCCGACATGCAACGAGACAGACACCCCCCGACAGGCAACGAGACAGACGCCCCCGACATGCAACGAGACAGACGCCCCCGACATGCAACGAGACAGACGCCCTCGACATGCAACGAGACAGACGCCCTCCCCGACATGCAACGAGACAGACGCCCTCCCCGACATGCAACGAGACAGACGCCCTCCCCGACATGCAACGAGACAGACGCCCCCACACATGCAACGAGACAGACGCCCCCGACATGCAACGAGACAGACGTAATGCGGTGACGTAATGAGATGACGTAATGCGGTGACGTAATGAGATGACGTAATGCGGTGACGTAATGAGATGATGTAATGCGGTGACGTAATGCGGTGACGTAATGCGGTGACGTAATGAGATGACGTAATGCGGTGACGTAATGAGATGACGTAATGCGGTGACGTAATGCGGTGACGTAATGCGGTGACGTAATGAGATGACGTAATGAGATGATGTAATGCGGTGACGTAATGAGATGACGTAATGCGGTGACGTAATGACACAGAAAGGTGATATGTCACTGTGTAATAAATAACATCCCAATACCGGAGCTCATTTACATAACCACGCCCACAACGACATTTTATTTACATAACCCCGCCCACTGCGACCATCGCTACACGTGACATGACACACGGCGCGCACATAGCCACGCCAGGTCTTCCTGTTTAACTCATTCACTGCGGTCCATGTCTGGTGCGGAATGGGTTAAGCGGGTGTCCTCCCTGTGCGCGCGGGAAACCTCCCCCCTGCCGCTGCCCCGCTCTCACCGGCGCGCGCCCTCCATCCTCTCGCCGCTTCCCGCCCACGCGTCTCATTGGCTGCGGCGGTGGCGCCGCCCAGTTCACCGTGCGGCCTCTCTTATTGGTTATTGGAGATATAGGTCCCGCCTTCTCCCATGAGTCATTGCGCTTGTTGTCATGGAGATAACGCCGTACTTTGAGTGACGCTGCCCCGTCCTGGGTGACAGTGTTTAATCAGTGACTGCAGTTCCCAATGGCTGTGTCCAGCACAGTGTCACGTGACAGAACACGCTGTGTGGGACAGAAGCTCCGCCCACCTCTATTGGCTTAAAAAAAAATCCTGCCTCCGGCTGCTGATTGGTTAGAAGTTTGACAATCAGGAAGTACATGGCACTCAATGTAAAGGCTCCGCCTCCATGTGACGTCATCATGCAGCCTGGGTGTATAGAGCTTCCGGCAGAGCAGGTGACACTGTATATAAATATCTACCGCTGGGGTGTATATCTATCTGTATACAGCTGGGGCCGGGGGGTATATATCTATATACAGCTGTGTGTGTGTGGGGCGTATATATAAATATCTACCTGTGTATATATGTCTAGCTGGGGTATATATCTATCTGTATACAGCTGGGGCTGGGGGGTATATATCTATATACAGCTGTGTGTGTGTGGGGCGTATATATAAATATCTACCTGTGTATATATGTCTAGCTGGGGTATATATCTGTTTACAGCTGGGGCCGGGGGGTATATATCTATATACAGCTGTGAGTGTGTGGGGCGTATATATAAATATCTACCTGTGTATATATGTCTAGCTGGGGTATATATCTGTATACAGCTGGGGCCGGGGGGTATATATCTATATACAGCTGTGTGTGTGTGGGGGGCGTATATATAAATATCTACCTGTGTATATATGTCTAGCTGGGGTATATATCTATCTGTATACAGCTGGGGCCGGGGGGGGGGGTATATATACATATATCAATATACAGCTGTGTGTGTGTGTGGGGCATTTTATATAAATATCTACCTGTGTATATATGTCTAGCTGGGGTATATATCTATCTGTATACAGCTGGGGCCGGGGGGGGGGGGGGTATATATACATATATCAATATACAGCTGTGTGTGTAGGGGGGCGTATATATAAATATCTACCTGTGTATATATGTCTAGCTGGGGTATATATCTATCTATATACAGTTGGGGGTATATATAAATATCTATCTGTGTATCTATGTTTACAGCTGGGGTGTATATATAAATATCTATACACAGCTGGGAAGGTATATAAATATCTACTGTATGTGTGTGCAATGCAGCAAGCATACGCTTATTGGGATCCATCTCAATGGATTTTGAAGCAAAAGATATCTATCTCTCTTATCTAGCTGCACAGAGGTAGAAATATGTAACGGAGTCACTTGGACATTTAGAAGTATTCATTTATTTGCAGCAAAAAAGCACGAAAGTGACTCCCACTTTCCTACAATTCTGGATACATTTGAATTGGTTTTTGTGAATTCATCCTTTGTTATTTTGACTGGCACCAGATAATGTCAGACTTCATTAGAGTGCTTTTACCCTGTTATTTTTCTGAACATTGTGACACACTCCCCTTGTTGATCCACTGTGAATGAAGCCTCCCCAAGGATCTTCCAGATACTGCTATTGCAACCTCTCTTCTCCACATTGCTCCAACACATTTTTTGATGTCATCTTCCCATCTTAATTTTGGTCGTCGTCTTGGTCTATTAATCTCTCTTGGCACACAGAGAGACAGCCCAGGTGACAGTGAGAAGGGCTTAGCACTCAGAGGTGAAAGAGGAGGTGTCACGGGAGACCAGTACTTTAACACCGAAACCACCGGGATCATTAGCACCAGACAGGACAAAGTTGTTAAATAAAATGGGGTTTATTCTGGCACGCCAGCAGACAAAGCAAAGATGTACAAAACACGATACAATACCAACTGGGGGCCTGGGGAGCAGACTCTAGCCTCACTAGGTGCAGGGGCCTGCTTCAAGAAGGCTTGTCCTGTCCGCTTCTCGTCCAGGATCTCAGAGGGCTGAATGGGACATCTCTCCAGCTGGTCATTGTAAAAATCAAACTCCTTCACAGAATGTCTCTCAGTCTTTCTGTCTCTCAGATAGTCCTCTGAGGGAATCTTCACACTCCTTCCCAGAGTGTCTCTTAGTCTCTGTTAGCCTCTCTTGCTCTCTGAAGGTAGATCTCCACACTCCTTCCCAGAGTGTCTCTCTGAAAGTAGATCTGATTCTTTGATCAGCAGCCCCTCTTGTATAGCCCTCTATGGCTATCCATTGCATGGGAGGGGGCTTCTGGACAATCAGAACACAGATTAAGTTAGTGCCACAACAGCCAGAGGGCGTTCTAAGAACCCAGCCCCATCCCTGATTGTTCACTTAATCCAATTAACACTTTATAGGGCTGCCTCCCAAATCACATCACAGTGCTTACACATAGATCACAAACACTTTATCTCATATTGCTTGCTCAACTAGACTTGGGAATTAACAGGGAACAATATTGATTCACTAAACTGTGGTATTGCATTTACAGGGAATAACAAATACAGACTTTGAAATACATTCTTACAGACCTGGAAATACATTTACACATTCCCTGTTCTTCCCCAGATATTAAAGTACATTTGTCCAAAATAAGCCTTACAAAGGTGGCCAAGTTACATAGATTTAGGGGTAGCTAACTGGGCTTCATCCCAGTTTGGTGATGCCAGCTAGCCCTACCGTCAGAGGAGTTTTGTAGGAGACTGCTAGCCAAGGAGACTGAAAGTGAAAGGCAGCAGCAGAAACACATCCCCTGGACACAAAGCAAGAGAAGAGTCTACAGGAAGAGAGATCCAGATACTTGCTACGCTGTTGAAGTGCAACCGGATAATAGACAGACGGAGGCCCTTTCCCGCAACTTTCCAGTATCCTTTGTAAATCACACACCTTATGTTTCACCTTTTAACTGGTCTGCAAATCGACTAAACAATTTTGAGATAAGAGCTTCAACGCAGTAGTAGCAAAAATATTGGCCTAAGTGGTTTCCACATTGGCCACTGGGAGTAATATAAGGGACAGTGCAGCGTCCTAATTTATTGTGTAGTGAGGTTTCCTGGTTGTCCCCATGGCAGTGGTTACCAATGGGTTAAGTTCCACCCTCCGACTGAGATAGGACACATATATTCCTGTGGGAGGACCATAAATAGCCCTTCCTTGGTGAACCCTGCCATGGAAGGACTCTCCAGGAATAGAAAATTACAGTAAGTTGGTATCAATTGTCTATTTTCATTAAGAGTAAAGGCCGCCCAGTTAAAGTCGCTCAGGGATCATAAAGCACTGGTATATATATATACACAAGTCTCGCCTGGTTTTATTCAAGGGTCCAGTTATGGTGTAGTAAGGGAGGAAGGACTCCGGCCCGCCACAGCACATTTGTAAAGAGTGGCTATAGAGGGATGTGCATGTATATCTATATATCTCATCAAACGCTCCCATCCCACCACATCCCTTTCTGACCCCATTCCACACTCCCTGCTCTCCTCCCCTATCCAGTGGACAATACCCAGGCTTCTTCAAAACTGCTGTGGTCATCCCTCTCCTCAGAAAAAAATATCACGGCCCTCCCCTCCAACTTTCCAATCCTAGCCCAATCTCACTCCTTCCATACTTCTCCAAACTCCTCGAGCATATTGTTCACAACCAGCTCTCTACCTTCATCCACACCCATTCCCTCCATCCCATTGTCTAGTCTGGCTTCTGTCCCTCATACTGTGATGAAACTGCCCTTCTCACCATTCACAACGTTCTCTCCCAAGCTCGCCACTCCAAACTCTCCTCCATCCTCATCCTCTCCTCCATCCTCATCCTCCTCGACCTATTTTCAGTCTTTGACACCGTCGATAACCTCGCTCTCCTCTCCACCTTGGCATCACTAACACCGCCCTCTCATGGTTCTCATCCCATCTCTCCCACCGCTCCTACTACATCACCTTCAGCAATTCATCCTCTCCGCCCACCAGCTTCCTAGTGGGCGTGCCCCAAGTATCCGTCCTTGGTCCTCTCTTTTCCCTATTCACTGCCCCCCTCTTTGACCTCATCTCCTCCCATGGATTCAACGTCCCCATTTTTGTGCAGACATCGAAATCTACTTCTCCTTCCCACAATTCTCAGTCGAACTTTCCACCCGTATCTCTACCTGTCTTTCTGCCATTTCCACTTGGATGTCCTACAAATTAACCCAGCTAAGATTGAAGTTCTCTACTTTCCTGCTTCCTCCTCCCTCCATCCTCCCCAAATTCCCACCATCTCCCCCTCCTCTTCTGCTCGCAACCTTGGAATCACTTTTGACTCTTCCCTCCTCTTTGCCCAACACATCACCTCCATCACTACCACTACTACCACCTGCCGCTAACACCTGTACAACATAAGAAAACTATCTCCACTTATTTCCTTCTCCTGGACCAAACTTCTCATCCACTCCCTTATCTTCACCCGTTTCGACTACTGTAACTCCTTGGTCACCCCCTCTACTCCTCCATACCCCTCCAACAAATCCAAAACGCTGCAGCCCGTACACTCCTCAATCTCCCCCGCTCTGCCCACACCACCCCTTTCCGCTCCCAACTCCATTGGCTACTTATCCAACAACGTTCCCTCTTTTTAAATTCCTCACCCCGGTCTCTCAATCTTTCCATGGTCTTGCCCCACCTTACTTTGCAGAATTATTTCTTGCTACCCCCCTTCCCGTCCTCTTCGCTCCCTGACTGCCACAACCCTCACTTCCCCCTCTATCCCCCACACCTCTAGGTTCCGATAATTTGTCTTACTCGTCCCACTCCATTGGGACAAGCTCCCCCACCACTGGGACAAGCTCCCCCACCACATCAAATCTGCCCCCTTCCTCTCTTCAGAAGCCAACTCAAAACTCATCTCTTCTCCATCATGTTCGATGATCCCCATTAACATCCCATCCCCTCTCACCCCCCCCCCCCAATGTCCATGATCTCCACTAACTTCACCCCTTCCTAAAAACTCCAAAACCCCCAAAGTCTCCCACTTCACCGATCCAATCGCCTCACCTATCCCCACTGTCAGATCCATCACCATGCCACCAAAAAGACCTGACCCAAGCAATCTCTCAATGCACCTAACCCGTAGCCCGACCAGTCTGTTCTCACCCCTTCTCACCACAAAGACATCTTACAATGACTATGCCCAACACATGAAATATTCCATATGTAACCCCGCCATGATTTTATGAACTAATTTAGGGCGCTATATAATGTTATAAATAAATGTGGCACTCCGTTAAAGACTAACTTCCTTGGTGCATAAAACTGCCGCCATAATGAGTAGCGAGAGAACCAAATAGAAGTAGCCGTTGCACAGCCAAACAGCAAAAGCTAGGACACGGTGACCAAAAATGTATTTATTGATTAAAAAACTAAAGGTACTTGGAGCATTAAAAAGAATGTTTTAAAGACATTTTTAATGTTTCTAATGTAAGAAGCATTTCAAAAGTGACAGCCCTCTTCCCTTCTGATTGTTCCGGCTCTTGAGCCCCGCCCTCTCTCTAGCAGTGAACCAATTGTATCTAGTAACTGCCCAGTCAATCATATTCCAGGGACTACATTACCCAGAATGCTGTGCAAGAACTGAATTAAATAACCCGGAGCAAGCGATTGTTTACAGGAGAACGGATCGATCTGCCGCTTAGCTAATCACTTGTCCGTGTTGCAGATTGTGTTGATGCACATACTGAATGGGGGAAAAATAAATAAATATATATTTAAAAACGGCAGCTTGAACTGCAGCTTGAACTAGAAGTGGAAGACTAGGCCTATCTCGGCCAGCAAGTAACAATGGGTGGAAGTTTTGAATGAAACCAACAGGAGAATGAAGATTGGATGGAGGCATTTGGAAGAAACAAGACCATATTTCAAGGGAACCTTCCATGGCGCCTAAGAAGAATGTTTTCGAGCAGTGTATCCTGCCCGGACTCACGCGTGGGTGTGGAACTTGGACTCTAAATGCAAAAATAATTCAGAAGCTTCAGACCACACAAAGTATGGAGAGATGTATGCTGGGTATTACCCGAAGAGACAGAAAAAATACTGAATTGGTTTGAAACCAAAGCAAATGTTTGTGACATCATCAGAAGGGTAAAGAATTTAAATTGGGCTGAACATATCGCAAGGAGATATGGCCACTGTTGGACAAAGATGGTACCCAACTGGATTCCAAGAGAGATTAAAAGACCAAGATGTACGGCCAAAGGTAAGATGGGAGAATGAATCAGAAAATTGGTAGAGCAATGTGGAGACGAGATATGTGAAGCCGCAGTACATTGAAGATCATTCGGAGGCTTCATCTAGCAGTGGATAGCCAAGGGCCGATGATGTTGATGAGATAGTATGGGAATGAAGGCCTCCCCCATGATCTTTCAGGTACTACGTTTGCAAGCCTGTTCACGTTTCTCAGATTCATTTTCATCAATTTTGGTCATCGTCTTTGGTCTTTTGATATCCCTTGGAATCCATTCGAGTAAAATCCCTGTCCAACGATGGTCATTTCTTTTTGTGAAATGTCCCAGCCTACCGCCATTTTTAATTTCTTCACCCTTGTGATGATGTCACTGACTTGTTTTTGAACCCATTCATTCACAGTCAGCACTGGTCAAACACTTTCTTCTTGAGGCAAAGTGGAAGATTACCTTGAAAGACTGTCTTGTTTCTTTCAAATGGGCTTTATTCTCCTATTGATTTAATTTTAATCCGTTTTGTTCTTTCCAACTTTTCATTCAGATGCAATTTGCAGTGAACCAATCTGTGATTACGCCTTGTGTCAAAATGGTTAAGGACTGTGCAGTTTTTTCATCACGTCTTTTGAGTTAGTTAAGATCTATTCAATTTAATTATTTATTCCATTGGGTCCATTTTGTTTTGTGATTCTTCTTGGATAAGGAATTCATGATGTAGGGTTTCCACATCCTGCAAATTCCCCCAATCTGTCCCCATGTTCATTCCTGTCACCGTAACAATACTGACTGATGCTTCGTCTTTAAGCTAGGCACCAATCTTTGCATCCAAACCCCACATAATGATCTTGTGGGGACAGTTTCCTTGGATTTCATGGTAGACATCTCCACTTCATTGTCTGTGACTTGATGTTTGGCCATACACTTAGATACTTTGAAGCATGTATCTCTATCAATTGAATTCTGATTCTGGCTGCTTTTTCCAATGAGCTTTCATACTACATACCTCCTGTGATGTATTGTATGTCTTTATATAGCGCCATTACTGTACATGGCGCGTCACAGCAGTAATACACGTGGTAATCATATAAATAACAAATAATATAAATAGCGGGTCATGGGAATAAGTGCTTCAGACATAAACGTAACATTTAGGAAGAGGAGTCCCTGCTCCGAGGAGCTTACAGTCTAATTTGTATGTAGGAGGAACGTACAGAGACAGTAAGAGGGCAAATTGGTAAGTGCTTCTGCAGGGGGCCAAGCTTTATGTATTGTGTGTATAGTATTGGCCACAGTGCTATTCGTATGCTTCTTTAAGCAAGTGGGTCTTAAGGTTGGTCTTAAAGGTGGATAGAGAGGGTGCTAGTCGGGTACTGAGGGGAAGGGCATTCCAGAGGTGTGGGGCAGTCAGTGAGAAAGGTTTAAGGCGGGAGAGGGCTTTAGATACAAAGGGGGAAGAAAGTAGACATCCTTGAGCAGAACGCAAGAGTCGGGATGGTGCAGAGCGAGAAATTAGGGCTGAGATGTAAGGAGGGGCAGAAGAGTGTAAAGCTTTAAAAGTGAGGAGAAGAATGGAGTGTGAGATGCGGGATTTGATCGGAAGCCAGGAGAGGGATTTCATGAGGGGAGATGCTGAGACAGATCTAGGAAAGAGTAGAGTGATTCTGGCAGCAGCATTTAGGATAGATTGTAGGGGAGACAGGTGAGAGGCAGGAAGGCCGGACAGCAGGAGGTTACAGTAATCGAGGCGGGAGAGAATGAGGGCCTGAGTCAAAGTTTTAGCAGTCGTGCAACAGAGGAAAGGGCGTATCTTTGTTATATTGCGGGGGGGAAAGCGACAGGTTTTAGAGACGTTTTGAATGTAAGAGGAGAATGTGAGAGAGGAATCGAGTGTGACCCCAAGGCAGCGTGCTTGGGCTACTGGGTGAATGATGGTACTTCCAACAGTAATGTGGAAGGAGGTTGTAGGTTTGGGAGGAAGTATGAGGAGCTCTGTTTTAGCCATGTTAAGTTTGTCGGCGGAGGGCCATCCAGGACGATATAGCATAGAGACATTCAGAAACTTTGGTCTGTACAGCAGGTGTAAGGTCAGGGGTAGAAAAGTAAATTTGTGTGTTATCAGCATAGAGATAGATATTTAAACCCAAGAGATGTGATCAGGTCACCTAGAGAAAGTGTGTACAGAGAAAAGAGAAGAGGTCCCAGTACAGAGCCCTGCGGGACCCCCACAGAGAGATTGATAGAGGAGGAGGAAGTGTTAGCAGAAGAGACATTGAAAGTATGATGGGAGAGGTAACAGGAGATCCAGGATAGAGCTTTGTTACGAACACCAAGAGTATGGAGAATGTGGAGGAGAAGAGAGTTGTCCACGGTGTCGAATGCTGCAGAGAGGTCGAGTAATATGAGCAGAGTGTAATGACCTCTGTCTTTGGCAGCATGGAGGTCGTCAGTTATTTTAGTGAGGGCTGTTTCAGTGGAGTGAGCAGTGCGGACGCCAGATTGTAGAGGGTCTAGGAGAGAATAGGTGTTGAGAAAATGGAGCAAGTGGGAGAATACAAGACGTTCAAGGAGTTTAGAGGCAAAAGGCAGGAGGGAGACAGGTCGATAGTTAGAAAGAGAGGTAGGGTCAAGCTTGTAATAGGCGTTCGCTTTGGAGTTTGAGACTTTCATCTTTTCTAAGGCCAACAATATCACATTTGATCTCTTTAAGCTTCCAGTTCTTGCAGTGCTGCTTCACTGGAGAGAGTCCGGCAGTTGCAGGTAGCCAGAATGAGAGGGGTGTGTGTGCATGTATGCACACCTTTTCTTCCTGCAACCCGTCCTGCTGTTTATGGATCTCATTTTCTCTTACAGATCATGTTATATGTAAATGTCTAATGTCCTCCCCACCCCCACTCCTGTCTTCCTCCCCACCCCCACTCCTGTCTTCCTCCCCACCCCCACTCCTGTCTTCCTCCCCACCCCCACTCCTGTCTTCCTCCCCATCCCCACTCCTGTCTTCCTCCCCACCCCCACTCCTGTCTTCCTCCCCATCCCCACTCCTGTCTTCCTCCCCACCCCCACTCCTGTCTTCCTCCCCACCCCCACTCCTGTCTTCCTCCCCACCCCCACTCCTGTCTTCCTCCCCATCCCCACTCCTGTCTTCCTCCCCACCCCCACTCCTGTCTTCCTCCCCACCCCCACTCCTGTCTTCCTCCCACCCCCACTCCTGTCTTCCTCCCCATCCCCACTCCTGTCTTCCTCCCCATCCCCACTCCTGTCTTCCTCCCCACCCCCACTCCTGTCTTCCTCCCCATCCCCACTCCTGTCTTCCTCCCACCCCCACTCCTGTCTTCCTCCCCATCCCCACTCCTGTCTTCCTCCCCATCCCCACTCCTGTCTTCCTCCCCATCCCCACTCCTGTCTTCCTCCCCATCCCCACTCCTGTCTTCCTCCCCACCCCCACTCCTGTCTTCCTCCCCATCCCCACTCCTGTCTTCCTCCCCACCCCCACTCCTGTCTTCCTCCCCATCCCCACTCCTGTCTTCCTCCCCATCCCCACTCCTGTCTTCCTCCCCATCCCCACTCCTGTCTTCCTCCCCATCCCCACTCCTGTCTTCCTCCCCATCCCCACTCCTGTCTTCCTCCCCACCCCCACTCCTGTCTTCCTCCCCACCCCCACTCCTGTCTTCCTCCCCACCCCCACTCCTGTCTTCCAGGTGTTCTCTGTTCCTGGTAGTTAGAGAGGCCACAGGTGTCTGTGGAATGGCTGCAGTGTGGCAGCAGGTATTGGCAGTGGACGCAAGGTGGGAAAATAGTGGCTGGAGGGGACAGGCTGCGTGTCCCTGTGTGTGTGTGTGCAGTGACAAGAGGGGACAGGCTGTGTGTCCCTGTGTGTGTGTGTGCAGTGACAGGAGGGGACAGGCTGCGTGTCCCTGTGTGTGTGCAGTGACAGGAGGGGACAGGCTGCGTATCCCTCTTGTGTGTGTGTGCAGTGACAGGAGGGGACAGGCTGCGTATCCCTCTTGTGTGTGTGTGCAGTGACAGGAGGGGACAGGCTGCGTATCCCTCTTGTGTGTGTGTGCAGTGACAGGAGGGGACAGGCTGCGTGTCCCTGTGTGTGTGTGTGCAGTGACAGGAGGGGACAGGCTGCGTATCCCTCTTGTGTGTGTGTGTGCAGTGACAGGAGGGGACAGGCAGCATGTCCCTGTGTGTGTGTGTGCAGTGATAGGAGGGGACAGGCTGCGTGTCCCTGTGTGTGTGTGTGTGTGTGCAGTGACAGGATGGGACAGGCAGCGTGTCCCTGTGTGTGTGTGTGCAGTGACAGGAGGGGACAGGCTGCGTGTCCCTGTGTGTGTGTGTGTGTGCGCAGTGACAGGAGGGGACAGGCTGCGTGTCCCTGTGTGTGTGTGCGCAGTGACAGGAGGGGACAGGCTGCGTGTCCCTGTGTGTGTGTGTGTGTGCGCAGTGACAGGAGGGGACAGGCTGCGTGTCCCTGTGTGTGTGTGCGCAGTGACAGGAGGGGACAGGCTGTGTGTCCCTGTGTGTGTGCGCAGTGACAGGAGGGGACCGGCTGTGTTCTGCACTGTCAGTATAATAGACTGTGTTCCTCCAGGTACAACGCTTACCGCACGCCCGCGTACCCGCAGTTCCGCACACAGTACATCCGGCGGCGCAGCCAGCTCCTGCGGGAGAATGCAAAGGCCGGGTATGAGCCGCTTGTGCGGCGACATTACCTGAAAGTGCGCAGCCAGCTGCTGGCGCAGCGGTACGGGCCCCTGTCTGAGCAGAGCAGCTTCAGAGCTCACAGCAACAGTATCCGCAGCTCCCGCACCACGCTGGACCGCATGGAGGTGAGCCGAGGAGGCTGGCGGGGGCGACTGGCACTGGTGGGCGCGGGGAAGGCGGGCGGGGGAGGCTGGCACGGGCGCGCACGGGGGGAAGCTGGCACGGGCGGGAGACTGGCAGGCGTGTGCGCAGGGGAGACTGGCACTGATGTGTGTGTGGCACTGACGTGTGTACATGTAGTGGGCGCGGGGGAGACTGGCACTGACGTGTGTACATGGCACTGATACACGGGGGGCGGCTGGCACTGACGTGTGTATGTGTAGCACTGACGTGTACGCGTGGCATTGACGCTGGTGCGCGAGGGGGAGACTGGCACGGCTGGCACTGACGCAGGTGTACGATAGGGAGGCTGGCACTGACGTGTGTACGTGTAGCACTGGTGCGTGCAGGGGCGGCTGGCACTGACGTGTGTACGTGTGGCACTGACGTGTGTACGTGTGGCATTGACTATCGCTGGGGCGGCTTGCACTGACGTTTGTACGTGGCACTGGCGCACGCGGGGGCAGCTGGCACTGACGTGTGGCGCTGGCACGCGCGGGGATGACTGGCACTGACGTGTGTACGCGTGGCACTGACACTGGTGTACGAAGGGAAGGCTGGCAGGGCTGGCACTGACGTGTACGCGTGGCATTGACGCTGGTGTACGACGGGGAGGCTGGCACTGACGTGTGTACGTGTAGCACTGGTGCGTGCAGGGTCGGCTGGCACTGACGTGTGTACGTGTAGCACTGGTGCGTGCAGGGGCGGCTGGCACTGACGTGTGTACGTGTAGCACTGGTGCGTGCAGGGGCGGCTGGCACTGACGTGTGTACGTGTGGCACTGACGTGTGTACGTGTAGCACTGACGCAGGTGTACGATGGGGAGGCTGGCACTGACGTGTGTACGTGTAGCACTGACGCAGGTGTACGATGGGGAGGCTGGCACTGACGTGTGTACGTGTAGCACTGGTGCGTGCAGGGGCGGCTGGCACTGACGTGTGTACGTGTGGCACTGACGTGTGTACGTGTGGCATTGACTATCGCTGGGGCGGCTTGCACTGACGTTTGTACGTGGCACTGGCGCACGCGGGGGGCAGCTGGCACTGACGTGTGGCGCTGGCACTGTGTGGCGCTGGCACGCGCGGGGATGACTGGCACTGACGTGTGTACGCGTGGCACTGACACTGGTGTACGAAGGGAAGGCTGGCAGGGCTGGCACTGACGTGTACGCGTGGCATTGACGCTGGTGTACGACGGGGAGGCTGGCACTGACGTGTGTACGTGTAGCACTGGTGCGTGCAGGGGCGGCTGGCACTGACGTGTGTACGTGTAGCACTGGTGCGTGCAGGGGCGGCTGGCACTGACGTGTGTACGTGTAGCACTGGTGCGTGCAGGGGCGGCTGGCACTGACGTGTGTACGTGTAGCACTGGTGCGTGCAGGGGCGGCTGGCACTGACGTGTGTACGTGTAGCACTGGTGCGTGCAGGGGCGGCTGGCACTGACGTGTGTACGTGTAGCACTGGTGCGTGCAGGGGCGGCTGGCACTGACGTGTGTACGTGTGGCACTGACGTGTGTACGTGTGGCATTGACTATCGCTGGGGCGGCTTGCACTGACGTTTGTACGTGGCACTGGCGCACGCGGGGGCAGCTGGCACTGACGTGTGGCGCTGGCACTGTGTGGCGCTGGCAAGCGCGGGGATGACTGGCACTGACGTGTGTACGCGTGGCACTGACGCTGGTGTACGAAGGGAAGGCTGGCAGGGCTGGCACTGACGTGTACGCGTGGCATTGACGCTGGTGCGCGAGGGGGAGACTGGCACGGCTGGCACTGACGCAGGTGTACGATGGGGAGGCTGGCACTGACGTGTGTACGTGTGGCATTGACTGACTAGCGCTGGGGCGGCTTGCACTGATGTTTGTACGTGGCACTGGCGCACGCGGGGGCAGCTGGCACTGACGTGTGGCGGTGGCGCTGGCACGCGTGGGGGTGACTGGCACTGACGTGTATGTGTGGCACTGACGCTGGTGTACGAGGGGAAGGCTGGCACTGACGTGTACGCGTGGCATTGACGCTGGTGTGTGAGGGGGAGACTGGCACGGCTGGCACTGACGCTGGTGTACGAGGGGAAGGCTGGCAGGGCTGGCACTGACGTGTACGCATGGCACTGACGCTGGTGCGCGAGGGGAGACTGGCACGGCTGGCACTGACGTGTGTACGAGTTGCCCATACGCGGGTGTACGAGGGGGGAGGCTGGCACTGACGTGTACGCGTGGCACTGACGCTGGTGTACGAGGGGAAGGCTGGCAGGGCTGGCACTGACGTGTACGCGTGGCACTGACGCTGGTGTGTGAGGGGGAGACTGCACGGCTGGCACTGACGCAGGTGTACGATGGGGAGGCTGGCACTGACGTGTACGCGTGGCACTGACGCTGGTGTGTGAGGGGGAGACTGGCACGGCTGGCACTGACGCAGGTGTACGATGGGGAGGCTGGCACTGACGTGTACGCGTGGCACTGACGTGTGTACGATGGGGAGGCTGGCACTGACGCCGGTGTACGATGGGGAGGCTGGCACTGACGTGTACGCGTGGCACTGACGCTGGTTTGCGAGGGGAAGGCTGGCACTGACGTGTGTACGAGTTGCCCATACGCGGGTGTACGATGGGGAGGCTGGCACTGACGTGTACGTGTGGCACTGACGCTGGTGTGCGAGGGGAGACTGGCACGGCTGGCACTGACGCAGGTGTACGATGGGGAGGCTGGCACTGACGTGTACGCGTGGCACTGACGCAGGTGTACGATGGGGAGGCTGGCACTGACGTGTACGCGTGGCACTGACGCTGGTTTGCGAGGGGGAGACTGGCACGGCTGGCACTGACGCAGGTGTACGATGGGGAGGCTGGCACTGACGTGTACGCGTGGCACTGACGCAGGTGTACGATGGGGAGGCTGGCACTGACGTGTACGCGTGGCACTGACGCTGGTGTGTGAGGGGGAGACTGGCACGGCTGGCACTGACGCAGGTGTACGATGGGGAGGCTGGCACTGACGTGTACGCGTGGCACTGACGCTGGTGTGCGAGGGGGAGACTGGCACGGCTGGCACTGACGTGTGTACGATGGGGAGGCTGGCACTGACGCAGGTGTACGATGGGGAGGCTGGCACTGACGTGTACGCGTGGCACTGACGCTGGTTTGCGAGGGGGAGACTGGCACGGCTGGCACTGACGTGTGTACGAGTTGCCCATACGCGGGTGTACAATGGGGAGGCTGGCACTGACGTGTACGCGTGGCACTGACGCTGGTGTGCGAGGGGGATACTGGCACGGCTGGCACTGACGTGTGTACGAGTTGCCCATACGCGGGTGTACGAGGGGGGAGGCTGGCACTGACGTGTACGCGTGGCACTGACGCTGGTTTGCGAGGGGGAGACTGGCAGGGCTGGCACTGACGTGTACGCGTGGCACTGACGCTGGTGTGCGAGGGGGGAGACTGGCACGGCTGGCACTGACGCAGGTGTACGATGGGGTGACTGGCACTGACGTGTACGCGTGGCACTGACGCTGGTGCGCGAGGGGGAGACTGGCACGGCTGGCACTGACGCAGGTGTACGATGGGAGGCTGGCACTGACGTGTACGCGTGGCACTGACGCTGGTTTACGAGGGGTAGACTGGCACGGCTGGCACTGACGTGTGTACGAGTTGCCCATACGCGGGTGTACGAGGGGGGAGGCTGGCACTGACGCTGGTGTGCGAGGGGGAGACTGGCAGGGCTGGCACTGACGTGTACGCGTGGCACTGACGCTGGTTTGCGAGGGGGAGACTGGCAGGGCTGGCACTGACGTGTACGCGTGGCACTGACGCTGGTGTGCGAGGGGGAGACTGGCACGGCTGGCACTGACGTGTGTACGAGTTGCCCATACGCGGGTGTACGAGGGGGAGGCTGGCACGGCTGGCACTGACGTGTGTACGAGTTGCCCATACGCGGGTGTACGAGGGGGAGGCTGGCAGGGCTGGCACTGACGTGTACGCGTGGCACTGACGCTGGTGTACGAGGGGAAGGCTGGCAGGGCTGGCACTGACGTGTACGTGTGGCACTGACGCTGGTGTGCGAGGGGGAGACTGGCACGGCTGGCACTGACATGTGTACGAGTTGCCCATACGCGGGTGTACGAGGGGGGAGGCTGACGTGCTGTGAGGTGCGGCTGGTGCTGACCCTGTTTCCCCAGGATTTGGATGAGGAGCCACGGTCCCAAGCATCACGAGGTCACAGACGTTCTGTCAGCCGTGGCTCCTACCAGCTGCAGGCGCAGATGAACCGTGTGGCACAGGAGGAGAGGTGAGGGGTGGGGGGTGAGGGGTGAGGGGTGGGGGGTGGGGGGTGAGGGGTGGGGTCGGTGTGAAAGGGAGGAGCTACTACCAAGGGGCAAAGTTAACCCCACCCTCGCTCCTAGGGCCCCGGGCAGTGTGGTGCCCACGCCTCTGGCAGAGGCCAGCCGGGCAATGGCCGGAGACACCACTTTGAGTGAGAATTACGCCTTTGCCGGCATGTACCACATCTTCGACCAGCACGTGGACCAGGCCGGTGAGTGACCCAAACAGCGCCACCTGCTGGGCTGGGGCATTACACACTGGGGGAGCCCCACACAGGGGCGCTGGGGCATTACACACTGGGGGAGCCCCACACAGGGGCGCTGGGGCATTACTCACTGGGGGGAGCCCCACAAAGGGGCGCTGGGGCATTACTCACTGGGGGGAGCCCCACACAGGGGCGCTGGGCATTACACACTGGGGGAGCCCCACACAGGGGCGCTGGGGCATTACTCACTGGGGGAGCCCCACACAGGGGCGCTGGGGCATTACACACTGGGAGACCCCACACAGGGGCGCTGGGGCATTACACACTGGGGGAGCCCCACACAGGGGCGCTGGGGCATTACACACTGGGGGCGCTGGGGCATTACACACTGGGGCGCTGGGGCATTACACACTGGGGGCGCTGGGGCATTACACACTGGGGGCGCTGGGGCATTACACACTGGGGCGCTGGGGCATTACACACTGGGGGCGCTGGGGCATTACACACTGGGGGCGCTGGGGCATTACACACTGGGGGCGCTGGGGCATTACACACTGGGGGCGCTGGGGCATTACACACTGGGGGCGCTGGGGCATTACACACTGGGGGCGCTGGGGCATTACACACTGGGGGCGCTGGGGCATTACACACTGGGGGCGCTGGGGCATTACACACTGGGGGCGCTGGGGCATTACACACTGGGGGCGCTGGGCATTACACACTGGGGGCGCTGGGGCATTACACACTGGGGGCGCTGGGGCATTACACACTGGGGGCGCTGGGGCATTACACACTGGGGCGCTGGGGCATTACACACTGGGGGCGCTGGGGCATTACACACTGGGGGCGCTGGGGCATTACTCACTGGGGGCGCTGGGGCATTACTCACTGGGGGCGCTGGGGCATTACTCACTGGGGGCGCTGGGGCATTACTCACTGGGGGCGCTGGGGCATTACACACTGGGGGCGCTGGGGCATTACACACTGGGGGCGCTGGGGCATTACACACTGGGGGCGCTGGGGCATTACTCACTGGGGGCGCTGGGGCATTACTCACTGGGGGCGCTGGGGCATTACACGCTGGGGCATTACTCACTGGGGCGCTGGGGCATTACTCACTGGGGCGCTGGGGCATTACACACTGGGGGCGCTGGGGCATTACTCACTGGGGGCGCTGGGGCATTACTCACTGGGGGCGCTGGGGCATTACTCACTGGGGGCGCTGGGGCATTACACACTGGGGCGCTGGGGCATTACTCACTGGGGGCGCTGGGGCATTACTCACTGGGGGCGCTGGGGCATTACTCACTGGGGCGCTGGGGCATTACACACTGGGGGCGCTGGGGCATTACTCACTGGGGGCGCTGGGGCATTGACTCACTGGGGGCGCTGGGGCATTACACACTGGGGGCGCTGGGGCATTACTCACTGGGGGCGCTGGGCATTACTCACTGGGGGCGCTGGGCATTACTCACTGGGGGCGCTGGGGCATTACACACTGGGGGCGCTGGGGCATTACACACTGGGGGCGCTGGGGCATTACACACTGGGGGCGCTGGGGCATTACACACTGGGGGAGCCCCACAAAGGGGCGCTGGGGCATTACACACTGGGGGCGCTGGGCATTACACACTGGGGCGCTGGGGCTCAGGCAGTTGCCGTCTCTTTAGAATGTTCCAATCACAGCCTATTACTGGGGCAGCGTGGGAGGTCAGCGGGGCAGCGTGGGAAGTCAGCGGGGCAGCGTGGGAGGTCAGCGGGGCAGCGTGGGAGGTCAGCGGGGCAGCGTGGGAGGTCAGCGGGGCAGCGTGGGAGGTCAGCGGGGCAGCGTGGGAGGTCAGCGGGGCAGCGTGGGAGGTCAGCGTGGGAGGTCAGTGGGGCAGTGTGGGAGGTCGGGAGGTCAGCGGGACAACGTGGGAGGTCAGCGAGGCAGTGTGGAAGGTCGGGAGGTCAGCGACCTCATCACACACAGGGACACAAGGCTTATGTGACTGAAGGTAGCATGGGGGGCTTTTGCCTGCCACGGGGGTTGCTCACTGGAATCTGACCACTTGCCACCCCCACTCCAGTCCCCAAGGTGCAGTTTGCTAATGATGACAAGCACCTCCTGGCCTGCTGCTCCCTGGATGGGACGATCTCCGTGTGCCAGCTCGTGCCCACCCCTCCTCCGTGCTGCAGATCCTGCGTGGGCACACACACACAGTCAGCGACTTTGCCTGGTCCCTCTCCAATGACATCATCGTGTCCACGTCGCTAGACGGCAGTATGCGCATCTGGAACACGCAGGACGGCCGCTGCATCCGCCACATCCCTGACCCCGACTCTGCCCAGATGTTGTGCTGCATCTTCCAGCCAATCAACAACAATCTGACCGTGGTAAGCCCCGCCCCTCAGTGCCTGACTCCTCCTCCTACGCCTCCCCCCCCCCCTAACGAACGCGGTTACTTTACATGCGCCAGGTGGGAATGGGAAGCACAATGTCCACGTCATGAACATCTCCACGGGTAAGAAGGTGAAGGGGGGCAGCAGCAAGCTGACCGGACGCGTGCTGTCGCTGTCCTTCGACTCCGCCGGCCGGATCTTGTGGGCAGGTGATGACCACGGCAGCATCTTCTCCTTCCTCTTCGACATGGCCACGGGTGAGCTGAGGCCACGGCCCAATGAGGGAGATGTGGGGGTGGGGGGGTGGGGGATGTATGCTGGGGGGGGGTGAGGGATGTATGCTGGGGGGGGTGAGGGATGTATGCTGGGGGGGGTGAGGGATGTATGCTGGGGGGGGTGAGGGATGTATGCTGGGGGGGGGTGAGGGATGTATGCTGGGGGGGGTGAGGGATGTATGCTGGGGGGGGTGGGGGATGTATGCTGGGGGGGGGGTGGGGGATGTATGCTGGGGGGGGTGAGGGATGTATGCTGGGGGGGGTGAGGGATGTATGCTGGGGGGGGGTGGGGGATGTATGCTGGGGGGGGTGAGGGATGTATGCTGGGGGGGGTGAGGGATGTATGCTG